>NW_024080683.1:4140752-4222089 GCF_003009895.1 Hyaena hyaena | reverse complement strand
CCATCACAATTTTATTATAAATAAAAATGAATGACTCATAAGAAGAATTCTATTTACCTAAAAGTATTCTAGTTTTTAACTGAGAAGTTAGCCTCTCAAGGTACAATGTGGAATGCAAAGGGTTCTTTCCTTTACACTGAATTATCTTCTATTATGACATGTTTCTTTCCTCAATAGTAACATGGGGCTCCTGGGTGGCTTAGTCGGTTAAGCGTCCGACTTTCACTTAGGTCATGATCTCGCGGTTCGTGGGTTTGAGCCCCGTGTCGGGCTCTGTGCTGACTGCCAGCTCAGAGCCTGGAGCCTGTTTCAGAGTCTGTATCTCCCTCTCTCTCTGACCCTCCCCTGCTCACGCTGTCTCTCTCTCTCCTAGAAATAAATAAAAAATTAAAAAAATATATTTAAAAAAAATAAAATAGAGGTACTTAAAGGAAACGTGTGTTCACTCCAAGTAAAGTTTACAGATGTCAACAATGTAGATTATAATTTTTAAAATTTTGCTAATTAGTCTTCAACTGGGCCCAAGAAAGTACTAGCTGTTATTTGAAAGAGGAATTGCTTATAAAATGTATATTCTTGTGTATATGTATGTATACAGACTAAAGAAACTTTAATATTATTTTGGGTATTTATAAGTAGTCTCAGGTAAAAGATTAGCTTTTCTGAAAAGGCAGAATTTTAATAAGCTTTATTTTCTCTTACGCATGTCACTTACATATTAAGGGGCAATATAGTAAGACTGTATTTCATTTCTCTATCCCTAACCCCTCCAAACACAACTAAGGCTTACGATCCTGACTTTCTTTCAAGGGAAAAAATACTACATGGTATTCTTTTTCTTTTACATTTTAAAATGTAATTATCTATCAAATAAAATCTATGGCATCTGATTTATCTCTGAGTCTTCAGAATTCCTTTCCTCCCAAGGGAAAGAATGACCTTCCTTTGGGAGTTTCCTTCCCCCAAGGACAATGGGTGAAACATTTGAATGTGAGATTTAGGGGCATACCTCCAACACTGTTACAGTTTGTCATTGAGATATAGCAATTTGGCCTTCTTACAAAACACTAATTGCCATTTTGTCACCCTGCATATTTCTGTACTTTATTTAAGGTGAAGCTGAGAACATACTGGAAACAGAAAAGAGTAAGTTGCAACTGCCAAGAGGAATGATCACTTTTGAAAGCCTTGAAAAAGCCAGAAGGGAACAGAGTAAATTCTTCATAGACAAATGAAATAATGTTTACCCACCGAACCTCAAAACACTTCATCGTTGACTTGAATCATGGTTTTTACAATTTTTTTAGATGCTTGAGATTTTGATATAATGGATGTTATTTTAAAATGTTAAAATGCAAGATGGGTTTTGTTAAATGATTTTAAAAATAAAATTTATAACATCGACACAAACTCATGAAGGTACTCTAAATAGCTTTCTATTTCCTATATATGTGTGTATCACAAATATCTAAATGTATAATTAATAAATTATGTTGTTTTGAATTTCTGGAAGCAAATGTCCTTGCTGCTCTCATTTCTCTGCCACACACATGTTCCCTATCACATTTTTCTCCCACCGATAACTTCTTTTATTTGAATTTGTCAACTTTGTCCTGTTTCCACATGATAGAAAACAACTAATATTAATGACTAACATGAATATTGTACTTATTATGGCCACTTAATTTTTGCATATATTATTGTAATCATCCCAACAATCCCATGAGGCAGGCACCATTTTATGGATGTGGAAACTTAGGCACAGAGAGCTTGAATTACTTGCCTAGAGCATATATAGACAGAACTGGGACTTGAATGTAAATGGTTTCTCTCCAGTGAATATGCTCAAACAAGCAAAGACAGCTGTGAAACACAAAAAGGAAAAATATTCAAAAATGACTCAGGAAAGAGTTCCTAAAGAGGTGGCAATGAGGTGAGGCTGATTAGGATGCCTATCTTTTTACTTCCACTCACCAGGAAACCTATACTCATAAGATAACCCTATTTATCCCCATTCCTACAGTTGCTAACCCTACAAATAATAGTTTCAAAGATATTTCCTGATATATACTCTGTATCAAGCACTACTGTAGGAACTAGGGTTATATGAGTGAATGAGCAGACAAGGTTAGTACATCTCAGTTCTAAGGGGTAGAAGAACTGAAGAAAGGAACAAATAAACATGGGGATAAACAAGACCATTTCTGATGGCGATGAATGCTCCAGTAGAAATAAAACAGGATTATAAGAGAGTGATTGGGGTTGGGGGGGGAGAGACTATAGATCTGTGACAGTAAGGACTCTATTTGAGCTGATACTTGAGTGGTGAATTAGCCAGTCCTGTGAAGAGCAGCTTTGGGGACAGGGAATGGATCTCAACAAAGGAAAGAGCCAAAGGAAAGACTTTGAGACCTGGCGTGGCCAAAGAATAGAAAGGCCAAGCAGAATAGGAGGAGATGAAATCTGAAGGAGGAAAACAAGCCACTGTTGTATACGATAACCATTATACTCAAGCAGCTGACCACATATCAACATGGTTCTGATACAATCATAGTTGTAGAGAACCTTGGGTGAGATCTTGAAGGATGTACTGAAGTTCTCCATGAAGATAAGAAGGTGCGGAACAATGACATGCTGGGCAGAAGAAGAGGCTTGATTAAAGGCAAGACGGGATGTCACGTCCGGAGATTTACTACTGGTTGGATTTGCCCAGGCCAGGGGTCCTCCTGTGAGGGGCGTGTTCAGAAATGCACTTGGGAGACACAGATTATCTCCAGAATGGCTTTGGGTTTAAGGAACTTGCATCCTGAGACTAATGGGCACAAAACACTGCACTGGGTGTGACTGGAATTAGTCTACTATAGGGGGAAGATCCCAGAGCCCATGCAGTGAAGAACTGCAATAGTCCACCTGAGTACTGACTCGTCAGTTCAGTACTGACTGAACTAAGGCTGTGGCTTTGATACGTTCAGGACAGTGCCAGAAAAGAATAGCAAAAGTGGGAAACTAGTTGGAGTTTGTGGAGGGATAAAAAGGTTAACCCCTCTTCATTGAATCATTAGCATGGATTTTCTGGAGGACACAGGAAAGAAATGATTGAGAGGCACACTAGTGGTCTAAAGGATGCTTAACATCTAGCACTGGTTCACAGACCATGCCAGAATCTGGAATTGCATTTCTTTCCCCTTAAATTCAATCATGCCATCCAAACATTCCTGACACAGTCTAGCCAGGGCCTACTGAGAATGGGCTTGAGTGTCCTGCAAAGACTGACTGGCTAAAGACCTTACTTACACAAGATTTGTGTCGCTATGCAACATAGCAGGCTGGGGTCCCTCTGGACCACCAGGCCATTCATTTGTATTGGGTTCTCACCCTGACGTTAACTCTGAGTCCAATAATAATTGTTACTCAATAGAGGCTCTGCTAAACACACACACTCACATTTTTTTTTCTTTTTCTTTTAGCCATTTCTTTTTTTTTTTAATTTTTTTTTTAAATAGTTTATTGTCAAATTAGTTTCTACATAACACTCAGTGCTCATCCCCAAAGTGCCCTCCTCCATGCCCATCCCCCCCTCCCCCCCACATCCATCAGTCCTCAGTTTTTGTCAGCATTCAAGAGTCTCTCATGGTTTGCCTCTCTCCCTTTCCCCCACCATTTCCGCCCTTCTTCTCCCCCTTGTTCCTCCGTCAAGTTCCTCCTAATCCTCCTATACGTGCAAACATATGATATTTGTCCACACACACTCACATTTTTGTTTGTCCCTATTATGAGGCAAAAATGAAAGCAGAGCTATTAAGTAATGGCTTTGGAATTCAACTGTATTAAAATATATTCCAACTGTCTTTGGTATTACTGATTATCTAATGCTTTTCCCCTTATTTATTGTTAAATATAATAATTATATTATGAAATATAATTTATAATTGAAAGGACAAACATTTTTGCTTTGACACTCTTGAGCTGCTTTTTAGCCATTTATGTTAATACTTGCATTAATTACTATTGTTATTATTATTTTTAAATTCTGATTACCAGCCAGACATCTGACATTTTAAAAAAATTTTAATGTCTATTTTTGAGAGAGAGCATGAGCTAGGGAGGGGCAGAGAGAGAGGGAGACAAAGGATCCGAAGCAGGCTCTGTGTTGACAGAAGATAGCCTGATGCGGAGTTCAAACTCATAAATTGTGAGATCCTGACCTAAGCCAAAGTTGGATGCTCAACCAACTGAGCCACTCAGGCGACCCTAGACATTTCTAAATACTCAACATGATGTGATCATTGTTCAGCTGGCATATAATTACAGATCTTTGTGATATTACAAGAAGAATATCGAAATTATTATAAGAAAATATATTAGGACAAAAATAAGAAACTAAGGTCTGATTACAAGCAAAGATTTAGAGATTAAAATAATGGTAATCTCACCCAGTGCCTTTTCAGCGATCAGGATCAAAGTTGGGGGAAATCTCATGCCTACCCTGTGTAGGTGTTCATCTTCCCCCAAGATCTGCTGACTTCACCAAAGCAATGCAGAGACTCCCTCAGCTTCATGTGGAGGTTGAGTCATAGTGTGAAGGAAATAAATATGGGCCCAGAAATTTTCTACACCAAAATGACCTTTCTTGGAAATCACTTTATAAAAATAAAATAATATAATAGTAAAAACACAGTTTATAAGATGCAGTACTTAACCATTTTGAATGTTTTAAACTCATATTTAAGTGAGAGAACTGCGAACTAAAATTACAGGAGGCACTGAAATTATAAATAAATTAAGTTTATATGGTATTGCACCCAACTCAGTTTGTGTTTGGGGGTAAAACTGAACGGTCCTTTATGGTTCAGTAACTAACTGCACTTTGTAGAGATTATAGAAGTGCCCCAAATCTACTGAAAATAATTTTAGTGACAAATACTGAAATTATTTTCCGGATGTTAAAAAGAGAAGACCCTTGGAAATGGTCTAGTATAAGTCCCCATTTTTCCATTTTCTCAAGAAAATGGAGGCCTTTAGTGATTTACCTAAAATTCCACATCTGGTAATGATAGTTTGTACTAAAATGCTGGTGTTTTGAATTCCTGGCAGGATTCTGCCTATGAAAGGACAGTGACAATGAAAGTCAAAATCAAAAATATACTTCCAACTATCATAGATACTCAGCCCCAGAGCCTTAGAAGGGCAGAGGCTTAGGAGGGCATGGTTTACAAGAGCATGAGGAGGGATCGGACTCAAATTACAAAGAAGAATCCACAACCAATGTGATCTGAATGTGAGCAATCTGAAATTCATAATATATAGACTTTGACAATTTTAACATATGCATGTTCAAATGTTATATTCTAGAGACACTAGGCAGAACCTAGATACTGTTTCTGCTCTACTGTTCTGGGAAAGGAACAAACTCTTGCTGGGAAAATATTATTAAATAAAGCCCAAGCCAGCGACTGCACTATCTCTTGCCTTGGAGTGTGTCTGTTCTGCAAGAGGGTTGGAGATGCTCCTTAGGTTTGGCCTTGTGGATGCCTACAGGGGATTCCAGGAATATCCTGCATTCTACCAACTGTACAATTTGCACAAAGTAGACTCTAGTAGTCAGGGATGACAACTTAGCATCTCTGATGATGTTTTTCCTGGTAACTTTGGGTCACTCTTGGAATTTATAAAGACTGGAGCAGTGCTTGGCCTGCAGGTGCACCAGGAAGCCCAGACTGACTAGGGGTCAGGGAGAGGGAGTGAGAAAGGCCTAGAAAATAAGAGGGCCAAAGAAGAGTAGTCTTCACAAAGGGATAAAGCTGACTCAAATGCCCTTCATAGTAAACAGTCCAAAAATGGCTTCCAGGGGAGCCATTGGAAGTGGGAGCTGAGCCCCTCAGGAAACAAAGTCGCCTGTGCGATTGTCTTGCAGCCTAGTTTGTTCTGCTGTGCTAATTTGTTCCTCTGGCCACTCAGAAGACAGTAAGAAATGCGGCTGGGCAGGACAAATTCATCATGACTGCTGATAAACGTAACTGGAAACCCATATGCCACTGATAAAGACTCAAGAGTGCTGCTAAGTCTCAGGTTTAGATGACATTTCTGGTTCAAATTTCTCCATCCACAGGTGTTAAAGGGTTGAACGACGGATTGCTAACCTCAGTTTACTTATTTTTTTCTTGGAAGATTTCAATTGTGGCCAGCAGCATTCTGTGGATATTTTCTTCTCTGCCTGGACATGAGGGATAGGCAGACACTGACCCTGAGTTGGTTTTGGGATTTCATTTGGTGTTAAAATAACGGAGTTCAGGATGTGTCCACATGAAGTCATGTCCTAGGGGGAACCGGCAATCTGGGATTCTGATTTGGTGAAGGTTTCAAAAAACTGTAAGAAAACAGTTGTTGAATACATGTGAAAGTCAATGGATCATAGATACTAGTAGACATTGAAATGTGTTAAGGGAGGTATGTGAAAAGCCGTCAGAATGTCAGGATAATATGACTGGGTTTTGACGAATACAGGTGTTGGTTTTGCCTCCTCTTCATACCATCCCCACACCATTAATTCATTGCTGATGAAGATGTGACTTGAGTAGAAGGTAGAACCAATTCTATTCACCAAGGTGATTTTGAAAAGAGAGTGAGCTTGCTAGGAACCCAATATAGGTTAAAACACTCAACAATTTCACACCTTCTTAAAAGATACCAGAGAAAAGCTGGCGTCTGGAATGCTTTCTTTTCATTTTTAAGGAACTAAAACTTTTGAAAGGATTCCAACTAAATGCTACCTATTTCAAACTAGAAACAACAAAAAGACACTTGAGGTTTGAATACAGTTTGTGCCTATGGATTGTTATGTCTTTGAATTCAATAACCATGGACTATGGAGAGAGTACTGGGCAGATCTTCCAGCCAGTTTCCTTTTCTGATCTGGAAGCTTAGGATAAGCCTGCCATCTCTAAAATAGCCTGAAAATCTAAGAAGGCAGGCAAAAGGGTTTCTGTTCAACTTCTAACTTTTTAAAGTTCTCTTCAGCAATTCAAGCAGAGACATCAATTTCCTACTAGGATTGTTTTAGGAAAAGAAAAAATTCAAATAGCCTCATGATTGATGGAGAAGATATTCCATTGTCCCTCCCATTTCTTTTTCCTCAGAGATAATTACTTTTATCTCTTTTAGCTGTCTCAGTATAGGATCTCCCTGAAGCAAATTTTGCAACAGTGCCTTGAGCAAGTCATTTACTTGGGCACATAATCCCAGAAACTCTGGTGGGGAATTGGTAGAGTAAAATAGGACAGAGAAGAAAGCTAGTAAATGAAATCTTATCCAGGAAGTTACCTCTGTGGGCAATTTAACCCCGCTGGGGAACTCTGAGAAATAGTTCAGAATAATCCCTTCACTCCAGAGTTATCTGACCCAAGGAATGAAAGAGCTGGTAAATAAAAACCTATTCTTGAGTGCACTGGTAGAGGGCTGGTTCTGAGTCCATTATTTCTCCAGCACTTAGGGTGTTTTGGCAATGTGGGCCCTGGAGGCCAGAGAAAACCTGGAGGCAAGAGATGCAGGTACTACAAATTGGAAGTCAGATCAACTTAAACTGAAATGGTAAGGGCCAAGGAGAAGTAGTTGAAAGCAATTCAAATTTTGATACCAACAGTCTTACTTTAACTTTACATCTCTAAGTAATGTTCCAGTGTAGCTATTTCCTAATGTTTCCAATGTTTTAAAATATTCTTTTTTATTTATTTATTTATTTCTGAGAGAGAGAGAGAGAGAGAGAAAGAGAGAGAGACAGCATGAGCAGAGGAGGGTCAGAGAGAGAGGGAGATACAGAATCTGAAATAGGCTCCAGGCTCTGAGCTGTCAGCACAGAGCCCGACACGGGGATCAAACTCACGAACCGTGAGATCATGACCTGAGCCAAAGTCGGACACTTAACTGACTGAGCCACCCAGACACCCCTAAAATATTTCTTGACATAGCATACAAATCATGAGAAATCTGCTTTCACCTCTCTACCTTATACCGTCTCCGCCACTACTACCACACACTTGCAACCTTCCCATGGCTCCATCTTTCCAATACTGTTACATGATCATTTTGGTTACATCAATGTTCAGTGTTTACATTATAACGACGATGAACACTTTGCAGAATTGTGTCATGTGGTAAAGTATAATTATTTTCCCTTTCTTGTTCAGTGTCCTGCCTTTCTAAAATTAGTAAGTCTAGTTGTTTCATGTGCTTAATGTTCTATATATTTATCACTTCTTTGACCATGAACTCGTTGTTAGTTTCTCCCAAGACATCCAATCACATCAGTTAGTCTATCAGTATCTCCTTCCTGAAGAAACTTGGGAGTCTCCTGACCTCCTAACCTGCTCCCACCCGGACTGTTTTCCATCTATATCTGGTACTCACCTCTCCCTTTACCCGTGGTGGGGGCTCTCTTCTCCTTATTCCTGTGTTGGTCTTTTGTTTCCTATACCCTGTGCTGTGCTCCCTCATTTGCTGGAACTCATCCTCCTATAGCTTTCTGAGAAAGAGTAAATGGGGGAAACCTATGAAGACCCTACGTATCTAAAAATAACTTGATTCTCTTCTGATGCTTGATTGATAGCTTGACTGGGCACAGAATTCCTGGTTATTAGTAATTTTCCATCAGGATTTCTAAAACATCTCTCATTTTCTTTTTGGATTTCTCAGTCTGACTGTTGATATCCTGTGCTGGGAAGCCTTCCTTCACAGATTCCCCTCTTTACCCTGTTTGAGCTCTGACCACACGTGTTGGGCCACTCATCACATAGACAGATGTGTTCCTTATCCCACTCATCACCTAGCCTGACCCACTGGGCAGATGCTATCCTTAGCTAGTTTGGCCCACCTTCCCTTCCTTGCTGCCCCCAGTGTGAATGCCCTCCTTCACTTCTCTAAGCCACCAGTGGACACTTCCATTGCTGTGCCCTTCCTGATGGCTTTAGCATGGAATTATTCAGAAAAGAAGGGAAGAAGAATAAAAGAAAGAACTGAATTTTAACATCTGTCATTTAATTTATATATTCGGAATTTTTTAAAGAAAATTACTTTTAGATATTATGTTAATGATGTTGACTTTATAGGCTAGATCCTTTGTTTTAAATGTTTATTTTGAGAGAGAGACCATGGGTGTGAGTGGGGGAGGAATAGAGAGAGGGAGAGAGAATATCAAGCAGGAAGATATATTAGGCCTAGTGCAGAGCCCTATGTGGGGCTTGATCTCGTAACAATGAAATTATGACCTGAGCCAAAATCAAGAGTCAGATACACAACTGAATGAGCCATCCAGGTGCCCATAGGCTAGATCCTTTTATTTAGAATTTGGATATAGAGGTTTTCACTAAAGAATATTCATGTTTATTGGAGAAAAGTATCCCAGTGAGTTGTTTTGGCAATGTCAGTGAGCAGAAAGCAGAGTTTTAAGGCCGAAACAACCAAGGAACAAAACCCCTAAAACCATGGAACCCCATCCTCAATAGAATAGGATTGAGTCCTGGGCCATCAACCAGTTTCTATATGAGGTGCAGACACTCTCAAGAAGTGTGTTGGCTCCTGAAATATTTATATATCTACTACTCTGCCAATTAATTAGGAACTTGAGTCTAAACACCAGTGTAAAGCAATATATTTTAGAACTCACCAAAATATACAGTTATGCTCAATATGCCAGACCATTAGCCTCAAAAGTTTATTTATTAAATGCATCACCATTTCAGCATTTGTAATTGCTTGAATAATTCTAACAGTAGTGTTTAATAGTATATAATTTTAGTAGTGTAAATGAGACTGTTCTGTTGCCTTCATCCAGGGCTTCTTAACCTTAGCACATCTGGGGCCAGATAATTCTTTGTGGTAGTGGGCTGTCATTGTAGGGCTTTGTCACTGTAGGCTGTTTACCAGTATTCCTGGGCTCTGCCCACTAGATGTCAATAGCAACCCCCCTCTAGCTTGACTGGACCATCAAAGATGTCTCCAAATTATCCTTAGTTGAGAACCATTACCTTGAATTGACAATGCAATCTTTTAAACTCTCTCTCTTTTTTTTTTAAAGAGTATTTATTTATTTTGAGAGAGAGAGAGAAAGGGAGGGAGGGGCGGGGGGAGGGGGGAGAGAGAATCCGAAGCAGGCTCCACACTGTCAGTGAAGAGTCCAACACGGGGCTTGAACTCACAAACCATGAGATCATGACCTGAGCTGAAATCAAGAGTTGGACTGAGTCCCTAGACTCTATTCTTTGCTGTAAATGTATATTTTTTCCCTTAAAAGTGATAAATAACCATTAGTTTTTAGCTTTCCAGGTATACAAAATTAACAGATGATTATTGAAAGATAGCTAGTGATAATAGGAGCATAAAATGCCAATTTAAAAGGTACTTAGCTTATATTACAACATTTCCACTATTGGGTGTAACCTGATTGCTGGGTGGGCAAAATGAAATCATGTTTACAAACTTTCTCAGGAAACTTTAGTCAGTATCCAAGTGTTAAGAGCCCAAACTCTGCAGGCAGAGTCACAGTTTGAACCTTTCACTCCAGTACTCACCAGACCTGAACATGTAACTGTATCTCTGTTCTTCTAGCATCTCACTTCTAGTTTGGTGATACTAATATTATTCAGCTCAGAGGTTGCTAAGAGGGATAAAATGAAATAATGCAGACAAAGTATCTGGCAGATAATAAGCATTCAGTATTTCCTAATACTACCGTTCTATGTCCAAAGCATATTCCATGACTGTTGCGGTTTTCACTCTAGTCTATAACTTGATGAGTTCTAATTGACAAAGGAGAAACAGCTGACTGCAAACCTCTCTCTGTTTATCAGTTGATTGTATTATACCCTGTTGTCAGAGAAGTGACTATTCATTTTCTATGGACACAATGAACATATTTGAGAAACAAAACTAGAGAAAGTGATGTAATCAGAGGCCATATTTGATTGGTGCATTTAAATGACACTTCATAAAAAAAGGTATAAAAATTCAAATAACATTTAGTTATGCATTAAACAAATGATATTTACTGAAAATAATAAAGCTAAAATCAGGGCTGTAGAAAATCCAGAATTATCTGAGTTATATGGACCTGCAGACAAGAAAACCTGAAAGCAGGGGGCGCCTGGGTGGCTCAGTCGGTTAAGCATCCAACTTCAGCTCAGGTCATGATCACATGGTTTGTGGGTTCGAGCCCTGTGTCGGGCTCTGTGCTGACAGCCAGCTCAGAACCTGGAGCCTGCTTCAGATTCTGTGTCTCCCTCTCTCTCTGACCCCCTCCTGCTCACACTGCTTCTCTCTCTCTCAGAAATAAATAAAAATATTTTTTAAAAAAAATATATTAAAAAAAAAAGAAAACCTGAAAGCAGGAAAATAGGGTTTTCAGAGAAGACTGTGCCTTTTAGGGAAGTGGTCCTATGCATTCAAAACAGCTGGTTACTGGATCACATTCATTCATTCTCTGGAAGCAAGAAAGAAGATAAGAAGGTCTCTTCATTCATTGTAATTAAATGAGCAGATATTCTACACACACCAAAGAGCAGGAAAAGTACCCTCATCAAAAATCAGTAAGTCACTTGTTAGAAACCACTGAATCATAGATGAAGAGAGCTCATAATCATACAGAGGCATAGAACTTGCCCTAGATTTTTCATCAGTTGTCTTCTTCACTAGTCAACTTAGTTCAGAATGATTCCTTTTGTCAAATGCTTTTGGGCATCACCCTTACATTTCAAAAAAAAAAAAAATCACATCTATCAGTCAATGGGAACAAAAAAGTAGAATTAAACAACCTTCACTTTATAAGAAGGGCAATTTACAATTTTTTCAAAATTGCTTCTATAAAACAATACTCCTTATCTATCAACAGAATTATATGTACTTTTAAAGCTTTAATATGTCCTCTCTGGCATGCTAATATGTGCTTGAGAAATGTTTGAGAACAGTTAGTAAAGATTATTCTGAGCTGTTTCAAGGTTGGTATATTGAGCCAGAAACAAACAAATATAAAATATAACTTGTTGATCTCTTCTAATAAATGCAAATTATAAGTGACATGTGATGTCCTTGCAAAATAAAGGTTAACATTGAAAATCAAGTTGGAAGGTGACAATAAACTATTAAAAAAGGGGAAAAATCAAGTTGGAAGGAATAAAGTATGATTATTTGGGTTCAATAGTCATGATTGAACATCTTTGTATTAATTTTTCACATGTTCCATTGTTAAAAGATTGAAAGAGTAATTACTATGTTTCTACAAAATGCTGGCTGGAACCTCAGACAAGTTAGAAAACATTCCCCTTACCATACATACACATCTGTTTTCCACTGTATTAGCATATACTTATAATACTGACATTAGTTCTTTACAATATATTTTAGGTATTGCATAACCCATTTATGCTAAAGACTGGTATATTTAGGAATTCTAACTTTATTACTTTCTTCAGGATTGCATAAGTAATAATTTCAATGGTATTATTCCTAAAATCTTTCATCAGAGTCTTTGGGCAGTGGCTACATGTTAGTCTGTCAACTATTCAGCACACCTCGGGATCTTTAAAAATACTGATGCCTGGTTCCCACACCAGGATACACTGATTCAACTGTTTTAGCATGCAACATAATATTAGTGTTTCTTAAATGTCCCCAGGTGATTCTAATGTGTTAAAATATTGGGGAAACTTTGGGCTAGATTAAAGGCCCAGGTTGGTCCTCTGGAAAACAGTATGGAGGTTCCTTAAAAAATTAACAATAGAGCTCCCCTATGACCCAGCAATAGCACTGCCAGGAATATACCCAAGGGATACAGAAATGCTGAGGCATAGGAGCACGTGTACCCCAATGTTCACAGCAGCACTCTCAACAATAGCCAAAACGTGGAAAGACAGCACTCTCAACAATAGCCAAAACATGGAAAGAACCTAAGTGTCCATCAACTGATGAATGGATCAAGAAGATGTGGTATAGTTATACAATGGAATACTACATGGCAACGAGAAAGAATGAAATCTGGCCATTTGTAGCAACATGGATGGACCTTGAGGGTGTTAGGCTGAGCGAAATAAGTCAGGCAGAGAAGGACAGATACCGTATGTCTGCACATATAGGTGGATTAGGAGGAAGTAAATAGTTGGGGAGAGGGAGGGAGGCAAACCATGAGAGACTCTTGAATGCTGAGAACAAACTGAGGGCTGGGGTGGGGGGAGTGGGTAAGGGGGGTGATGGGCATGGAGGAGGGCACTTGTTGGGATGAGCACTGGGTGTTATATGTAAAACAACTTGACAGTAAACTATTTAAGGAAGAAAAAAAAGAAATAAAAAATAATAATAAAGGTCCAGGTTGGTAGTGGGAGCCATGGACCATTGGCTAATCTAAAGGAACAGTCATCCTAAAGAAGAGAAGGTTCGAGATTAAGGGTAATGGGGAAAAGGGGTGCCCTGGAGTAAGTCTTACACAACTGCCCAGGAGTCTGTAAAAATGTACAGATGAGTCAGTGGTGTCCCACTTTGTCAAGGCAATTTGTAAGTACCAAAGATTTTCTTTCCCTTCCTTACCTTTCCTTCCTTTACTTCTGGGTTCCTTCCTTTTCTTCTGGGTTCCTTCCTTCCTTCCTGCCTGCCTGCCTGCCTTCCTTTCTTTCAAAATCATGCTATCCCAAAGAAGGATGAGGAAGGATAACACTGAAAATGCATGTCTTTTATTATTTATTTATTTTTGAAAGAGAAAGAGAGAGCAGGGGAATGGTAGACAGAGAAGGAGACACAGCATCCAAAGCAGGCTCTAGGCTCTGAGCTGTCAGCACAGAGCCCAACTCGGGGCTCAAACTTGTGAAGTGTGAGATCATGACATGAGCTGAAGTTGGACACTTAACCAAATGAGCCACCCAGGTTCCCTAAGACTTTATTTAAATTTATCATTTATTGGGTCGGAGCATCTATAGTCACTAAGCTCTATTTTAGGGCAGTGGGTAACTTAGGCAAGGCAACAGTTCCAACAGTTAAAATGAGACATACCTATTTGTTCTCCATTTCATATGTAGTAATCTCTGAAGATTATAGGGGGTACCATATTAATACGTAGTGAGATCCCAAGGGTATCTCTAATTTGAGTCCAGTATTATGTCCATTTGGTACCAATCGGGACATTTCAGAAGATGTTAAAATTAATTCAGAACCTGTGCTGTAGAAGTTTAAGAGCCAATAAATATGCTTTTATCTCTTTACCATTTACATCATTTTAATAAATTTTAGACTTCCACTTGGGCTTAACTGTGGGCCTCTGTTTCAGTTTTTTTTTTTTCTTTTTTCTCTTTCCCTATAGCCAGGTTCATTGTTTGTTAATTGCTTTCTTCCTTTTCTTTCTTTCTTTCTCCCTCTCCCTTTTTTGGTTGGCTACTAAATATAATTTGGTGTCAGGGGGTGTCCTCTCCACCCTATGCTTATTTATAAATATCTTCCCCCAGGCTCTCAAATCAATATTATCAGGCTCAGGGGCCACCGGCATGGCAATGTTTGCTTTACAGGGTTTAAAGAAGTTTAAATTAACTCCTTTTCTGTGCCACAGGGATGCCACAAGTGTTTTTCCCTGTAATCCTGAGGATCAGAATCTTTGTTGTGACAACAGCATAGGAAGCAGCAGCAGTAAGAGTAGAGATATTTAAGGGTCCTGCTGTGCTGTCTGCTATTGGATATATGAATCATAAGCTACCCATTGGCTTTCTTTTCTGCATCTCTCTCTCTCTGTACAATTTCTTCCCAAAACTTTCATATTTCTTTTTTTTAAATATAACGTATTGTCAAGACAGCTAACATACAGCGTACACAGTGTGCTCTTGGCTTCAGGAGTAGACTCCCATGATTCATCACTTACATACAACACCCAGTGCTCATCCCAAAAAGTGCCCTCCTCAATACCCATCACCATATTCCCCTCTCCCCCACCCTCCATCAACCCTCAGTTTGTTCTCTGTATTTAAAATTTTCATATTTCTAACTGAAGAAAGTCACAGCTTTTAGTTTTTGTCTTGATCCAATCACCCATAGCACAGACTTTCTGGGTGGTTATGGGAAAAGTTAAAAGACCAGCAGCTGGTCCCCCACTTCTCCTCCAGGGAATGTCTGTCATTCTCCCTATGGTCAAGGTCCACATACAACAAGGTCTTTGGTCTATAGCTTAGGTGGAAGCCATCAAGTTCCATGACTGTCAGATTAGCCCCTTGATATGCTAGCAACGAGCAGCACTAAGCAAAACCCAGGTATATTAGCTTGGGATTTTGCATTAGAAGGGCATTGACTTACTTACTCCTCTGGTATTTTGGCAGGAGCTCGCACCAAATGCTCCTTCACCTTTTCTTTTCTCATTAGCACCTGGCCACCGGCCTGCAACTGGGTGCCATGCTTAATTCTCCCGAGGATGGTGGTCTCCTTCTTTTCCACAAAACTCACAGAAAGCCAACTCTGAGCCTGTCCCAGGAGTGCATGATCACAACAATAGCCACATGGCTGCCCCTAAGCTGATGATCACCAGGCTAGATGCAGTGACTGCACTGTTCTAGCTGGACCCTTGGTAAGTGGGACTCGAGATAATCAGTTAAAGTTAGTTTTCTCTGCCTTTACAGGTGAGATGCTCAGAGACCACCTGCCAAACACAGGCCAAACCCAAAAACACGTTAAGCTGTGGTATATAGTAAATTAACAACAATTCTTGTCTTGGGGACAAGAGCATTTTAGGGTGGGCAGAAATGGCAATACCGACAAAGGCAAAAAGTATGCCCAAAACACAAGCATGCAGCAACTGGCAGTTCTGTCTCAGGGGGCCTTTGCCACATCATGATGGAACCAGTTAGTTAGCCAAGAGGAGTTAGTTAAAGCTGACTAGGTACCCTTGGTCATAAATGGGCCACTTTGTTTATGACCCACATGTTTTAATTACCTCCTATTCACCCCATTGGTGAAGGAGGAAATTCTGCCCCAAGGTTACAGGGATGACCACATACAACATTCGACACCTATCACCAGATGGCTGAGACTGGCAGTTTATTGGTCGCACATACTCATGGCGTACGGTAGGAGGACACTGCATGCCATGCAAGGCTAAGCAGGAGCTGCACTCAGAACAGAGTAAACAGCTGGGGGCTGTATGAGGCAGGCCTGTAGCAGCAAGAGGGTGAGGTAGTGAGGTAAAGCTGGAATTGCTACAGGAGGATGTGACTGGCTTCTCTAATTCCAGGAGTTGGCAGGAAAATGAAACCGACTATGGAGGGATGTATGAGAACTGTGTCTGGTCCTCATGAAGAGAGCCGCTTGGCTAGGAGAGCCAGCCTCCACTACGGGAGCAGAGTGTGGCAGGAGACTTGTAGTTAGGCCATTTAAGTCCCTCCGTGCTTCACCAGGTATCAAGGCAGCACAGAATGTTGGGCCTTAATTTTTTGCGCCAGTATATTAACATTTACGGTGATCAATACAACTAGCATGTTTGGGGGCCTATTATTGAGTGCCTACTGTATGACAAGCATGTATCACCAGTGAACAAAACTAAGATCCCTGTTCACAAGAAGTATGAAGTATCCATCTAGTGGCATAATTCTTTCTCATCATTCCCTTAGGACATATATTGTTTGAGTAGAAACAGGAAAATACTGAAGTTATTTATCTTTTCTAATCTCTCAGAAAATTTTAGAGATTTCCCAAAGTTTTGTTGATAAGAGAACTTTCTGGAGATCCTAATTTCCCTTCATTTTTTGTTTTAGTTTTCTTGATAAAGCAGCATAACCTGAAGTGAAAGCACAAATATCTAGAGTAGCTCCAAGGATGCTTATGAGACATAAAGTCAGCACTGATTGCTGATCAATACTCTTGAAAAAATACTAGGGTTTACCTCTCCTTCTTCCACAGATCCCAGTGAAATGATGGAACAAATATACACAAACAGATCTGATGCAGCACTGATTATCATGGGAAATGAGCGGAACTGTCGTCTGCTATTGACACATTAGAGAATACAATGAGATTTTCAAGATAGAAAACTGGTAGAAAAAGATTAATGGTGAAATATAAAAGAGCAGAGTCTCATGCCTTTAGAAAAGTGAGTTCTCTTAGAACCACAGGCTGACCCTAACTGGATAGAGTGCAGGCAGGAGACCATGAGCAAGGGAACTCAAGAAGGGGCTGTAGAACCTCAGAGGCTGTCTGCCACCTGGGACAAAGTTCTGTGAAATAGAGATCCAACCCAGAAGAACAAGGGCAGCACCTGGGAAATTTACAACCTGGACAGGACAAGGATGCAGCCCCCAGACACAAAAACCAATTCCACAGAAAGTGCCCTGGTCCAAGTCCCTCACCACCACTTCCACAAAGTCTCTGGAAGCAGGTCTCCTGGTCCCAGAATCTACAGTCACTGCTTCTTATTAGATGACTGGTTTTTAAGAGGCACAAAAATAATCTGTGGTAAGCACTCAAATAATTACTTCAGTCTTTAACTATCTCAAGTGCTGCTAATATATGCCTAAAACCCTCATGAGAAACTAATGAATGCAAGCTTAATTAGTTTCTTATATAAAAAAGCACTCTGCTTATACATATATTTATCAATTAGGATTGTGTTCTCTGTAAATAACAGAAGACCCTGTAACAGTGACTTTAAACAAGCCTAGGGAATCACCCCTGTTTAGAGCTGAACCATGTCGGCAGGCTCTTTCCTTTCTGGAGCTGTGCTTAGCATGCAAGCCTTCCTCCTTCTGCTGCGGAAACTCATGGTCCCAACATGGCTGCTGCACCTCTGGATCAGTGTCCACTTTGGGCAGGAAAAGAAAGGAACAGAAAAAGGCTTAGTGTCTAGATCAGAAAAGCAAAGTCTTGGCCAGAAACTTCCACTGTTTGCTTATATTGTACTGACCAGAATTGTGTCACATGGACCCTGCTACCTGCAAGAGACATCTGGAAATTGTTTCTACAATTCAACAACCTTGAGAATCAAACTATAGTTTCGCTTACCACTTTGTACCTACAATCAAAGGCATTCGTGTGTATCTATTAACCTTCACCATGCAGATTAATTCCAACTGGAGCTGGATGCAGCAGAACCGGAGAAAGGGGGCTTTGGAGTCCAGAAGACACCGGCAGGAAGGAAGCCCAGCTCCAGCACTTAGCAGATGTGTGAATGGCATACATTTAGTTTTTCTCTTTTAAAAGGTTTCTTTGGACTTTCTTGTTTTTTAACAACATGAAAGAAATGCCTTTTAGCTGTGCCTACAAAAGCCTGTGAATCCCACTTTTGTCTGTTACTCTTAACAGTAGGGTAAGCCCACATCTGCCATGTGTGCTAGACCAAGTTGTACAAGTTAGGTGTCTACTCTCAACTTGCTTCCTCTCCCTATGAAACAGGAGAATGGCCCTTTCGCTGGACAACTGCAAGGACTCTATAGGACAACATAGATAAAGTAAAAATGCCCCTGCCAACGGGAAGAAAACCAGTCTCAAAGTAAGCTAGCAAATGCTTCTATCTGTTGTTTTACTGAAGACAAGAGCCAAGGATACAGTTTTCAGATCACTTTGCGGGACTGCCCCAAAGCTTATTAGACACAGGGGACTCTGCTTGCAAAAGAAGGATGTGTGTGCTTGCAAGCAGTTCTCCAAGTCACAAGGAAAAAGACAAGTCACAAGGTAGAATCTGTTATGTTTGTAACAATTAAGGTTTTTTGATTTCCACACAGACATGTGAAAGACCCTTAGGTCATCTTTATACATGTTTCTATCATATCTGATTGCTTAAAAATTTTGCTTGCATGCCTCTGCTTAACTGGTCTTCTGGTTCTTCCTGTATTTAATTGTTCCTTGAGGTCATCTGAGATGGTCACAGGAAGCTGGTATCAGTCACCTACTACGTTTTTAATGCACTCCATCCCCACCAACCCTGCCCCTCCCCAGAAATTTACATTTACACAAGCAATTACTTTTGAGGGCAGCCTTACAAATGGATTTTTTTTTGCAATGATTGTGAACCCACAAAAAAACCCTTCAAACCTCAGTTTTGAGAAGCCTCTCCCAAACTGCTTGTTTTAGCAGAAACCTATGTAAAAGCACTACCTCTGACCATCTCATAGCTTTGATCAGGGCTGGGGTGTGTGTGTTTGTTTGTTTTTTTTTTATTATACAATGCTCAGCATTTGACCAATGCCAAGTGGGTCCTGTTGAAATTAGCAGCAATCTAGAAATCAGAATTATTCTATCCCAGAGCTGTATCTGTAACTGATTGTTGAGTTAGTACTTTAACTCAAAGCTATCCTAACTTCCTCCAGGTCTCTAGTTTAACTGGTAGAACTGAGGTAATCTGAATACATTGTGAACACAAGGAAATAAATTATTGAAAAAATGAACCTATTTACACTTAAAAGTTACTATCCATTTGAAAGAATATTGAATGAGCATATTACCTCAACCTGTTAAACTTGAAGCTGTTAAAAATTACTTCGCTATATACAGTAAACATAAAATACAGTAAAAAAAAAAAAAAGACATGATTTCTGTGCTGTAACCTGTATTATCAAAGTATTCTTTCTAGAATTGTGGGATTATTTTTGTTCGTGTGTGTGTGTGTGTGTGTGTGTGTTCACCAGTCTCTAGTGATATAGAAACAATACGATCTAAAATGAAAATATTCAAGTAACTGGTTATAATAAGACTGTCAAGAAAAGTCAGTAGAGAAAGTGCACTGTAAACTTAAGATATTGTACAGGCTTAAAGTGATGCATTGAGAATTTTAATGTTTTTAACCAGGATTTAGAAAAAAGTCATTAGATCTCTCTTTTGTTAGTAATGTATTCTTCATTCATTATATCTTTATGGATTGATATACCAGACACTAGTCTAATTAACTTCTTTAGATTAGGTTATGCAACAAATAGTCATACTGGAAAACTGAATTGCCAGAATATAGGTGATTTCAATTTTATTTTTCTTGATATAATTTACTGTAAGGGCCATGCATAACTTTATAATAAAGGAAAAGTTCAAATCTTAACTAACTTTACATAAGTATACAAAATAGTTTAAGGGTAAAAAAACAAAAATATATACAGCTGCAAAAGATCCAAGAACCGAAAGATGGACAAATGGAGGAAAGTTGAGAAGAGTAAACAGAGGGAGGGTGGGGTGGGATGGGGGTGGGGGTGAAAGGGGGAATTTCAAGGAGGTGGGTGGGGAAAAGGGAGGGACTTGGACCACTGACTCAGGTCTAAGTGGTTGCCCAGGGTTATAAAAGCTTAGTTGAACCTGGCCAGGGATGCAGCCTCAAAGTCCAGCATTGGAACACAGGCAGAGACCGGCAGGCGACAGCGGCTGCAGCTCTAGCGGAAAACAAACGCCCAGCGCAGCAACGGTCTGGTCCAAGATGCTGCGTCTGTTCTTGTCCCACCTGCTAGGGCTCTGCCTGCTACTGATCCTATGTGCCAGAGAGATCCCAGCTCAGAAGACCGCATTGTTAAGGGTATGCGGCCGCGAGTATGTCCGCCTGCAAATCCAGATCTGCGGCTCGGTCCGCTGGGGAAAAAGGAATCAACAATACCACCGGGAATCTCGGGAATCTCGGCAAATACCCTCCGCACTCTTAGGTGAGTTCTTTGGCCCCCGCCGCTCCCTACTCCCCATTGGCTGTTCGGGCTGCCAATCGACCGTTCTAAGGACACCCGCCCTGGCTGTCCGGAACACAGTGGCTTCCCGCGCTTAGCCCTGACTCTGAGGCTGCTGATGCCCAAAAGTTCAGAGTTTTCTCTTGCAATGTGCTTTTCTAGTAAGGTCTCACCAGGGATCTCACCCGAGGGAGTGAAAGCAGCGGGAACAGCAGAAGCCTGTCCTGAGAGGCACTTGGTGCCCTTCACCTCCTGCCAGTCAGGATGATTGGGATGGGGTAAAGGGGGAGCCACAGAGGAGGTTCGGTTGGCCAAAGACTCGCTGGAGGAGGGGGCGCATCTGGGTTGGACACCAGTCAAGTCCGTAGGGCATATAGCAGAGAGTCAAGTGTGCGCTGGACTGGTTTGAGTGTCACAGGGCATGGGACTTAACTCGGAGACCACTGCTAGGGTCCTCCAGTGCTAAATACGAAGGGTCTTCTTAACAATCTCCTTTGCAAAAAAGCTAGACTGTGGCCCACACCATCAAAAATCTTTTAACTTCACCTAAGGGGAGAGTCTGGCCTCCCACCCTGTTTCCACTGGGCCGTTTAGTTCATTTGAGAGTAGAGCATGTGACTCTTGATCTTGGAGTTGTATGTTTGAGACCACCTTGGTGAATTTAAAATTTTTTTATGGTATTCTATGTCACAAATCTACTATATATATTTAACCATTCTTAGTGGACATTTAGGTTGTTTCCAAATTGTTACCTAAACATGATTTTCTGAGCACAGTTATATATAGCTATTTGGCCAAATTTCTGTTTCTGTAGCAGAGTATTGAGATTTAAAAGTATTTTCAAAGAACTGTCTTTATTGCTGCTCAATACATAACTTAACCAGAAATAACCTAACAAAATATTGCCTGCAAGTGAAGATCAAGAAAAATGCTTAAATTACTAGTTAAGAACCATTTTGGAAGTATGTATCAATCAAAATAATTTGTTATTCATGAGCTTAAAACCTCTATTGTTAGTTTTTGTTTTGTACTATTAAATTGTTAACTAGCCATTTTTTAGCACTGTATATGCAGAAATAACACTCATTGCACCCCTTTCAAAAAATAAGAGATATTTTTAACTAAAAGAGGTGTATGTTAGTAATTTTAGTCCAAAATACAGTAATTAAGAGGGGGCCTTGGTCGCTCAGTTGCTTAGGCATCCGACTTCAGCTCAGGTCATGATCTTGAAGTTTGTGAGTTTGAGCCTTCAGATTCTGTGTCTCCCTCTCTCTCTGCCCATCTCCTGCTTGTGTTCTGTCTCTCTTTCTCTCTCAAAAATAAATAAACATTTTTTTAAAAAGAGATATTTATATGAATTCAGGTCAATTCGAATATTATCTTTTACTTAGCTTGAGAAGGTAAAGCTGTTGATTGCAAAATGTTTCAAAATAAGTTAAAAAATAATTTTAATAAAAGAGGCAAAAATAGACAAGTGGAACTACATCAAACTAAAAAGCTGCACAGCAAAGGAAATAATCAGAGTGAAAAGGCAGCTTAAGGATTAGGAGAAAATATTTGCAAATCATATATCTGGTAAGGGTTTAATTTCCAACATATATAAGGAACTTCTACAATTCAATAGCAAAAAAGGTAATAATCCAATTAAAAAATGGGCTGAAGACTTGAATAGACATTTTTGCACAGAAGACATACAAGGGCCAACATATAAGAAAAGAAGCTTTATACCACTAATCATCAGGGAGCTGGAAATTAAAATGACAATATCACTTCACAGCTGTCAGGATAGCTGTTATCAAAAAAAAAGGACAAGAATTATTGAGGATGTGGAAATACTAATACCCTTGTATACTGTTCGTGGGAAGGCAAAGCAAAATGCTGCACACTATGGGAAACACTGTGGAGATGCCTCAAAAAAAAAAAAAAAAAAGAATTCCCATAAGATGCGGCGGCAACTCCACATCTACATATTCATCTAAAACAAATGAAATCAGAATTTTGAAGAGATACCACTCCCACATTCATTGCAGCATTACTCACAACAGTCAAGACGTGAAAAAGAACGCCAAAAAATACAGCCTATGAATAAACACAATATAAACTACAATTGTTTTGCCTAATTCATTAACTGGCATTAAGTATATGGAAAGTTAACTAAAGTTACTATTAGCTTTTCTCTGTATTCAATAAGGCCCCAACTAGAGAGGGTTTAAGTCTGAGCAAGGAGAGCAAGAGTGAATTTAACTTAGGGTATCTTACTGAAGGAAAATGAAAAAGCTTCTGACTACCAAACAAAATGGTACAAATTCTCATCTGTCAGGTTTGATATAAATTAGAACAAGCATTAGGGGGAAAGATAAAATACTAGAGTTTGTTTTCTTTCCCTTGAAAACTCCCAACTGTTTAAGTTTGTATTGGCTGAAAGGAGAGTATGGAGACCCTTGCTAGAGAACTCACAGGAAAGGGGCCAGCCCCAGAAGCATTCATGCCTGGGTGAGAGAGTGGTTACCCAGAAATCAACAGTCCATGCTTAGATTTATATATCTTGGCTTCACTGTTTCCACAGTTTCAACAGTAACGCTTTATTAATAAGCTGAAAAGTACAGAAGGACAGCAAGAAGCGCTACAGGTTTACACAATAAACTTCATCTGTGTTTCTACGTCACATGTTAAAAACTCTCAAAGTTGTGTAAATGGAATAGGTAAGGTTAGGAGAGAGTCTACATGACTGAGAGTTTTTTGAGAGCAGGAAATATGTTTTCTTTTTATTGCTATCTCTTACCTGGCAGTCCAAGAGACATGGAAACAGTCAATGCATGTTCAACTGATCTAAATGGGCATCAAGAAGGAAAACACCAAGGGCGCCTGGGTGGCTGTTGGGTTATGTGTCTGACCTCGGCTCAGGTCATGATCTCAGAGTTCATGAGTTGAAGCCCTGTGTCGGGCTCTCTGCTGACAGCTCAGAGCCTAGAGTCTGCTTCAGGTTCTGTGTCTCCGTCTCTGCCCCTCCCCTGCTCTCTCTCTCTTTCTCGCTCGCTCTCTCTTTCAAAAATAATAAGCATTTGGGGCGCCTGGGTGGCTTCGTCGGTTAGGCGTCCGACTTTCGCTTGGGTCATGATCTCGCGGTTCGGGGGTTCGAGCCCCGCGTCGGGCTCTGTGCTGACTGCCAGCTCAGAGCCTGGAGCCTGTTTCAGAGTCTGTGACTCTCTCTCTCTGACCCTCCCCTGCTCATGCTGTCTCTCTCTCTCTCCTAGAAATAAATAAAAAAACATTTAAAAAATAATAATAAGCATTAACAAAATAAAAATTTTTAAAAAGGAAGACATCAGCTAGTTCCTGCAGGTTCCCAGTCCAAGTTCCAACCTTCATACTCGCCCATCCTGGAATGTGTTTACGAACAGGCTCCCTGTTATGCAGAACTTGCATGACCCATAACATGTAACAAAAAGTCATACAAGTACATTAGTACACACAGCACAACAGACACCAATTGCTTCTTAAGGTCACTGATATTCTGGTTAGTGTTCTTTTAACTCATTTCTCTATTAAATGTGAAATACTACTGATTTGTAGTAAATACTCTGGAGAAAAGAAATTGTTAAATAGATGTATGAGGGATGTCAGAGACCAATATCTCCTGATTCTTACATCAGAGCAGTGAAAATTCTGCCTTTTTAACTTTATCCTGAAGCAGTAATCTGCCACTATGGAATGTTTGATAGGATTACTATAATAACTCAGAAGTTAGTAACAGAAGAAAATTACTCAGGTAAGAAAAATTCATCTGGAGTCAAACTGAGTGTTTTCAATGACCAAGATGACTTCAGAAATGTCAGGGGGAGTAAAAAAACTATGATAAAAGCATTAAGGGGGCATGAAGAAAGACAGACACAAGGTCTGTGGAGTAAAGCAGAATCTTAGTAATGCTGTCGTAATTTAAGCTGCCCAACTATAATACGCTAAATTGCTTCATCATGATACTTGCTGACTCTGTTTTGATGTTTAATTCTATTAAGACAATGCTTTCCTTTATGCCTAAGCAAAATTTTGTTGTTTTCCTGATGTTCCTTGACTATTTTTCACTCCGTCGACTTTTTTTTTTTTAATTTAGAAATCGCGTCCTCCTCCTCCTCCTCCATCAATGATGCAGAAACCTCGAAAAGGATGTTGGAATCCATTCCTAATTTGCCACAAGAGCTGAGGGCAACACTGTCTGAGAAGGAGCTGTCATTCAGAGAGCTACAACCTGCATTGGAAAGTTCTAATCTTAACTTGGCAGTATTGGGGAATAGAGTTCTTGACGGACAAAACCGCGTTGAAGACCAAAATCTTTCAGAATTAGGTAGCTTAAGCTTAGAGTCACGTTACCGCAAAAAGAGAAGGGACTATATAAGTTATAGTGACAAGTGTTGTCACCAAGGTTGTACCAGGGAAGAGCTTTTGGATTTATGCTGAGATGAAAAGTGTTGTGTATTTCATCTCCCATTCACTTGTGTTCCTAATGACACCCACTAATGATTCTGTCACCCCACTGATTATTAAAACATGAGAAATCATTATTTCGTGTTTGGGTTTTTCATTTGGTGTATAACAAAATATTCCTTGCATTATTAGAGTCTGTGCTAATAACTTTTTATTCCAAAAATATTTTTGCCTTTTAAGTTAATGGTAATTAACTGGGTTATTGCTTTTTTAATGCTATTAACTTAAAATAACATTATCATTTTTAAAAATGTTTATTTATTCTTGAGAAAGACACACAGCATGAGCAGGGGAGGGGCAGACAGAGAGAGAGGGAGACAGGCTCCGAAGCAGGATCCAGGCTCTGAGCTGGCAGCACAGAGCCTGACGTGAGGCTCAAACCCATGGGCTGTGAGATCATGACCTGAGCCTAAGTCGGCCACTCAACCGACAGAGCCACCCAGGCGCCCCACAATCTTTATCATTTTAACCATATACAATGACTCAAAAAAATGTTAATACATAGCTTAGTAAAACATTATGCTTTGCATTAGTGAATAAGGATAAGCCTATTTTTAAAATGTGCACTTGATAAATTTGTACTTGATAATCTATCACCCACTCTTTTTCCTCTAGACCTAATGCCCAAATGTTATTTCACTACCTAATATTAAACAAATTATTTTAATAGCAAAAGAGATAAAAATAAGAAATAACTCAATTTATACAGTGCCTAACAGTAGGTACACAAAATGGACCAAAACGTTTTTACTGATAATTAAACTCAGATCAGATATATAGAGTCACAAAACTTGGACTTTTCTAATAGATTTTAAAAGATGTTTGTGTCTTCTTGAACTATTCATTGCAAACAATCAGATTGGATACTAAATCCATTTAATTTAGTTGGAGCCATATAAACTCAAGTATTTTTCAAACTAGGGTTCTTCTAATTCTACCATCTAAGACATTAAAAGTAAATTATTTTTAAGGAGAAAACTGAACCGATATACACAAGAGAAGGAAAAACTGAGTGTCATATATTACAGAAGAACTTATTTAGCAAGGGAACAAGCTTTATGTTCACTCTTTGAGAATTTACAAACCATTTCTATAACAAAATAACTGTGAAATGATATGAAAATTTGTTAGAATAGTAAGTTAACAAACATCTTAGTATTTAGCCAGTTTCTCTGACTTACATATGCATACACTTCAGGCAGCATTTATAGAAAAGTGCACTTAAATAGCGAGTTACTCTCTATCAAATATCCGTAAACAGAATTTAAAAATTTCTCCCAAATTTTAAATCTCCACAATGGTTAATCATAATGAGATTATTAAGTCCTAACCAAGGCTACCTTGTAAAACTTCATAAACAGCTGCAGAACCTCAGAGGCTATAAGCCACCTTTGACAAAGCCAGGGAAGAATGCTATCTGAAATAGGAAGTCCTACAAAGGAGAGAAGGGCAGTACCCAGGAAATTTCCAGCCCCAACAGATGAAGAGGCATTCTTAGACACAGAAGGTATCTCCCCAGATCCTGTCCTGGCCCACATCCCTGATGTGTAGCTCCAAATAAGCCCTGGAGACAGGGTTCCTGATCCCAGAATCTGCATTCACTACCTCTGATGATATGACCACACTTAAAGTAGTACAATCTATGGTTAACCATCTACTATACACAAATAATCAGTTAAGATCTTTAAGATAACTAATTCTCCTGTTACCAAAGTCCTCCTAAAATTCTCATGAGAAACTAATGGTTGTATGACTAATTTACTTCTCACATAAAAATTTTACTCTTTGTATATGTGTACTCAGTAAAAACAAAAAACAAACAAAAAAACCTATAGCAGAGGCTTCAAAGAAGCCTACAGAGTAAATAATCTAACCTGTTTAGCATCTGAACAATGCCAGAAGTCTCTTTACACATTTCCAGTCAGCTAATGCTTAGTATACAGGTCTTCCTCCTTATACTGCTCACCTCATGGTCCCAAGACAGCTGATGCACCTCTGGATCTCAGTGTCCACTTTAGGCAGGAAAAGAAAGGAACAGATAAAGGCTTAGTGTCTGGATCAGAAAAGCAAAGGCTTTGCCAGAAACTTCCACAGGTGTGACTATATTGTACTGACCAGAACTGTGTCATATGAAGCCTATCACCTGCAAGAGACTTGAGAAATCATTTCTAGATTCACTTAAAGCCTAGAAAGTTGAGGTAGGCAAGGGACAAGGGTCTAGAAGAAGACTGAGGTAATCAGTCTTGCTGCTCTTACAGCTACAAAGACTATTTAAAAGACATTAATCTTTATTACCCTTCACTATTAACTCCAACTGGACTTGGATCTCAAGGGATATCATGGAAAAAAGAAAGAAACCTTCGGAATCCAGTAGATATGAATTGGAATCGCAGTTCTAGCACTTACCAGCTATATGCATAGGCACTTATATTTTTTCTCTTTAAAAGAGTATCCTTGTTTCTTTTGTTTTGACTGAAAACATATATTTGTATTTTTAAATTAATTGGAATTATTTATCTAGTTTTTCCAGTTTCTTTTCTTTTTTTAAATTCAACTTAGTTAACATACAGTGTAGTCTTGGCTTCAGGAGTAGAACCCAGTGATTCAAATCTTATATATGACACCAATGCTCATCCCAAAAAGTGTCCTCTTTAGTGTTTGTCACCCATATAACCCAACCCCATCTCCAGCAACCCTCAGTTTCTTCTCTGTATTTAAGAGTCTCTTATGGTTTGCCTCCCTCTTTCTTTTATCTTATTTTTCCTTCTCTTCCCCTATGTTCATCTGTTGAGTTTCTCAAATTCCATTTATGAGTGAAATCATATCTGTCTTTCTCTGACTTATTTCATTCAGCATAGAAAAAGATTTCATTCTTTTTCATCACCAAGTAGTATTCTAGTATGTGTGTGTATGTATACATATACATGTATGTAAATATATAGTACATGTGTGCGTGTGTATATATATATATATATATGTACACTATATTTTCTTAATCCATCAGTTAATTGACATTTGGGCTCTCTCTATAATCTGGCTATTGTTTATAGCACTGCTATAAACATTGGGGTGCATGTGCCCCTTCAAATCAGCATTTTTGTATCCTTTGGATAAATTCCTAGTAGTGCAACTGCTGGATTATAGGATAGTTATATTTTTAATTTTTTGAGGAACCTCCATAGTGTTTTCCAGAGTGGCTGCACCAGTTTGCATTCCCACCAACAGTGCAAGAGGGTTCCCCTTTCTCCACATCCTCACCAACATCTTGTTGTTTCCGGAGTTGTTAATTTTAGCCATTCTGACAGGTGTGAGCTGGTATCTCATCATGGTTTGGATTTGTATTTCCCTGATGATGAGTGATGTTGAGCATCTTTTCATGTATCTGTTAGCCATCTGGATGTCTTCTTTGGAAAAAGTGTCTATTCATGTCTTCTGCCCATTTCTTCACTGGATTGTTTGTCTCTTGGATGTTGAGTTTTGTAAGCTCACAGTTTGGTTAGAGAGAGGTATATTCCCTCTAACCCTACTTTGTTGAGGATTTTTTTCATGAATGGATGGTGCGCTTTGTTAGATGCTTTCTCTGCATCTATTGAAATATCAGATCGTTTTTATCCTTTCTCTTATGTGATGTATCATGTTGATTCTTTTGTGAAGATTGAACCACCCTTGCAACCAATGAATAAATCCCACTTGATCATGATTCATGTTTTTTTAAATGTACTGTTGAATTTCATTTGCTAGTATTTTGTTGAGAATTTTTGCATCTATGTTCATCAGAGATATTGGCTTGTTGTTCTCTTTTTTAGTGGAGTCTTTATCTGGTTTTGATACCATGGTAATATTGGCCTCATGGAATGAATTTGGAAGTTTCATTCCATTTCTATGTTTTGAGAACAATATGTATTAACTCTTCCTTAAATGTTTGGCAGAATTCATCTGTGAAGTCATCTGGTCCTGGAATTTTGTTTGTCAGGATTTTTATGATTACTGATTAAATTTTTTTGCTGGTTATTGGTCTGGTCAAATTTTCTATTTCTTCCTGTTTCAGTTTTGGCAATATATATGTTTCTAAGCATTTATCCTTTCCTTCTAGGTTGTCCAATTTCTTGGCATATAAATTTCAGTTAATATTCTATTTTTCTGAGACGTTGATTGTTATTTATCCTCTCTCACTTGTGATTTTAGTTAAGTTCTTTGTAATTTTTCTTGTAAGTCTAGCTAGAGGTTTATCAATTTTATTCTTTTTTTTTTTTTTTCAAAGAAACAGCATCTGATTTCATTGATCTGTTCTATTTTTTTCTTAGTTTCTATCATTGTAGAGTTGTTCTGCTAGGCTTCAAATTGCTCTCTGGTTTATTTACTTGGATGGGGATGATATCTAGTCATAAACATGAAATGGGATGAGCTCAGATACTCCTATGCCACCATCTTCCACAGATTTTCTGTTTAATTTTACATGAGTTCTGGCAGACTGTATCTATCAAGGAATTGGTCCATTTAATGTAGGATATCAAATTTGTGGGCAAAGAGTTGTTCATAGCATTTCTTTAGTATTTTTTAATGTCCATAATATCTGTAGTGATGAACCTTCTTTCATTTTTCATATTTGTCTTATGTCTACCCTCCTTTTCTCTTACTCTAGCCAAAGATTTGTCATTTCATTGATCTTCTTTTAAAAACGAACTTTTGATATCACTGATTTTCTCCACTGACTTCTTGTTTTCAATTTCACTTATTTCTAGACTAATTGTTATTCTTTCTTTTCTCTACTTGATTTGTATTTAAGGTGCTCTTCTTCTTCTAGTCTCCTAAGATAGAAGGTTAGATGACTAATTTTGGATATCTCTTCTTTCTAATGCATTCAATGCTATAAATTTTCTGTAAGCACTGCTTTTACTATGGTCCTACAAACTTTGGTAGGTTGTGCTTTCATTTTTGTTAAATTCAACATAATTTTTTTTAATGTTTTTTTTTTTTTTAATTTATTTCTAGGAGAGAGAGAGACAGCATGAGCAGGGGAGGGTCAGAGAGAGAGGGAGTCACAGACTGAAACAGGCTCCAGGCTCTGAGGTGGCAGTCAGCACAGAGCCCGTCGTGGGGCCCGAACCCACGAACCGCGAGATCATGACCTAAGCGAAAGTCGGATGCCTAACCGACTAAGCCACCCAGGCGCCCCAAATTCAACATATTTAAAAATTTCTCTTGACAATGTCTATTTAATTCATGTGTTATTTTAGAAATACTATTATTTGATTCAGATGTTATTTTGAAGTTGTTTAATCTATGAGTTTTGAGATTTCTATTTCTTTAAGTTTGATGTATTTTATGGTCCAGAATGGCATCTATTTTGATGAATGTTCTATCTTAGAAGGGATAGACAAAAGAAAGGTACCAGGGTGACTAAGTGAGACACTAAAGGGAACCAGAATCAAGGAAAATTTGTCTCTCAGCCAATTACAAATGAAAGTAAGTTTGATGCTGTCAGGCATTTGGAAGTTCCAATGGATTTTCTTTAAAGGCAAGACTCTGAAATTTGGTCTGGAATCAAACCAGCAATATCTCCAAAGTATGCGTGTAATCTCTTATTTAGCTTTCAATTTTCTTTGATTCATTTGTTGTTCAGAAGAATACTGTTTAATTTTCATATATTAGTGGATTTTCTAGTCTTCCTTGTATTGAGTTTTAGTTTCATACCATTGTATTCAGAAAAAAATTTTGGTATGATTTCAATCTTCTTGAATTTACTAAGATTTGTTTTATGGGCTAACATATAGTCAATCCTAGAAAATGTTCTATGTATGCTGGAGAAGAATGTATATTCCACTGCTGTCAGACAGAATGTTCTGTATAGGTCTGTTAGGTCCATTTGGCCTATACTGCTGTTCAAATCTGTTGTTTTTTTATTGATTCTGTGTCTGGATGGTCTAGCCATCATTGATAGTTGGGTATTAAAGTCCTCAACTATTATTGTATTTCTATTTATTTCTCCTTTTAGCTCTGTTAGTTTTTGTTTTATGTATTTAGGTGCTCCAATGTTAGTGCATAAATATTTACAATTGTTACATCTTCTTGAAATATTGACCCCTTTAGCATTATATAATGATTTTGTCTCTTTTTTACCAATTTTAAGGTCTATTTTTTTCTGATACAAACATAGTCACCCTTATCTTTTTCCATACCTTCACTCTCAGTGTATATGTGTCTTTAAGGGCAAAGTTAGTTGCTTATAGATAGCAGATTGTTGGATTTATTTTTTTTTAATCCATTCAGCCATTTTGTGTCCTTTGGAGAATTTAAGCCATGTTACATTTAAAGTAATTACTGATAAGGACTTACTATTGCCATTTTATTAACTGTTTTCTGGATTCATCATTCCTGTTTGTTATCCTGCTGTCTTTGAGTTTTGATGTCTTGTATCAGTATGCTCTGACTTCTTCATCATGTTCTTTTATGTAATTACAACAGGTTCTTCCCTTGTAGTTACCATGAGGCTTACATAAAATATCTTAAAGTTATTATAACACCCTAATTTTAACTAAGAACAAGCAAAACTACAATAGAATTCTTAAGCTTTACACTTTTACTTCTCACATTTTCAGTTTTTAATGTTATAATTTACATATTTTTATATTGTGTAACTAATAATGGATTATTTTAGTTGTGGTTATTTATACTACACTTATTTTTTCATACATGAACTAGAATTGTAAGTGAATTACACACCACCATTAACATATTACAGAATGTAACTTCGACAATAAGCAGCTCCAAGGCCACTAAAGTTATTTGTATTCTTGACTCAAGTTCCTTGCCCAAACAGAGGCACTGACTTTGCTCTGGGTGCAATCAGCTCTGCCCACCCATCTCTCAGTTTAAACAATGCTAGATTACTTAGAAGCTAAGTGTTTTTGTCAGCCCTTCCTGTCAGATGGGGTTGGAAGCCACACTCTACACTGGGTGGGGCTAGGATTCACTCTTCTGCCTGGGAGTGGGGAGACTAGGATCCAGGGTTCACAAAACTCCTTGTTTGAGGACCCGAATCAGGCAGACCTGCACCCCACTGAGTTCCACTGAGTATACTACTGACTTGGTTCTGCATATTAGCAAAATCATTGGTTAGGCCCACTACTTGAGTTCACAGATAAGAACCTGGTCTGCCAAGATCGAAGTACTAGCTACTAACCCTCCCCATGGTTCCATCACAGATTCACCCTAGCTGAGCACTGCAGATTCCCCAGGATACTTGTGGAGTGCAACCAGTGCAGGAGTTCCCATGAAGTGACCCACAATGCTGGTGAAGCTGGGTACTCCCTGTGGACTCTCCTGTCCCACTGGAGGAGCTGAGGCTCAGAGAGCCTTCTCAGCAAGGTGCTCTGTGAGCCTGAGGGAAGGGCAATACCATCAGGTATAGCTATTCCTCTTATGCTTCTATGCAGTCTGTCTTAGTCTCTGTGGTACAGGGGGTTGCTTCAGCCTCACTCCCCTGCTAATGGTGCTGCTCCATGTTCTTTCAGTGTGTCTTGTCCATCGTAGGTGTCAGTGGTTATTCTTGTGAGAGAGAGTGAAGTCAAGAACGACCTACATGGCCAGCTTGGTGACATAACTCCTCAGCTGCTTTTTAAACTGGGTTTTTTAATGCTTCTAAGAGATTCAAGTATAAATTTTTAAGTGATAAAATAAGTTTTCCTGAAAAATTCTTTCTTCACGTAACAGGTATGAATTAATAAGCACACTCTGTGTCATGTAAGAAATATTCAACTTCTTCATTTTTATCAAGTGAACATAAATTAAATTTCTGCCACTGGGTGGGAATATCATTCTTAAACATTATTTTAATAGGACTCTCCTATTAAGTTGTGCCTTGAAACATGGGGTCTTAGCATCAAAGCATCTAACACAGAAGATATTTCTGAAATTCTCAGTTCCCCCAGAGCTTCAGAGCTTTCAACTGAGCCCAGTTGAATTACGTAAGAGAATTGTATACAAATACTTGAAAAAGAAGACAATATGGATAATTACTGAATACTAATGAAAGCAAGGGAGGTGAACTACACATCAATATTTCAAGTCCATTTGAAGACTACTGATCAGTATAGCAAAACCAAGAATTCAACTTCATATATATTTGATATTTTCCTTCTCCACATGTGTGTGTATATGTGTGTATGTGTGTGTGTGTGTGTGTGTGTGTGTGTGTATACATATATATAATAAAAGTCAATACACTTATCTGTACCTCTTCCTTATACCTTGTGAGAAGCGTCTGCAAAATCTTTTGGATTACTGGGCATTTACAAATGATAGAAAGAGCAGTTTTAGGAAGATGCTCTTTAATCCTTCTAATATTCCACTAATTCTTGCTAATGGTTGGTGTATTTATAACTTTTGCCATTTCTTGAGGAATATATAGGCAACAAGAATAACTGGATTACTATTAAAATATTGCATCAGGGCCTTGGGCAGTCACTAGGTGGTGATTCCTCAATTCTATAGCAAACGGGAGACAAGAGGAAATCCTTTAAAAGAAAATAGATGCCTAGCTTTGACACTGGGACATACTGATTTAACTGTTTTGACATGCAACACAGGCATGGGATTTTAATTGAAAGTTCCCCCAGGTGAATCTAATATGCTGTAACCTTGGGGAATCACTGGGCAGGGTTTAGGGCCAAGGTGGGGCAAAGGACCATAGACCAGTGGCTGAATTCAAACATAAGTCATGTTACCGAGAAAGAGAACCCAGGTTAAGAAGATGAACTTCATTGGAAAGTTAGTTTCTTCTAGTAAACAGTTGTAGATTATAGATTCAGTAAGTGGTTAAACAAACTTTGGCACATTGTGTCATAGAACAATAATCAGCAATAAAAAGCAACCAAGTTATGATCCACGCAAAAACCTGGGTCAATCTCCACAGAACTAAGCTAAGTGAAAAAAAAGCCAGGCCGAAAGGTTACATATTACATTATTCCTTTATAAAGACTGTTAAAATGACAAAATTATACAAAGACATATCTACTGAAGATTAAGGCCAGAGAGAAAAGCCTGCAACAGAATCTGGTATGACTATGAAGATCTTTGTAGTATTGGAATCATTTTATATCTAGACTATATCAATGTCAATATCCTAGTTGTGGCATTATACTATAATGTCACAAGATGTTGCCATCAAGAAAAAACAGGTAAAGCATAAACATGATCTTGCTGCATGATTTCTTACATTCAAATATGTGGATTTATAAGATTTCAAAACATAAAAATTAATTTTAAAAATTCCTCAAAGCCGTAAGAATTATAGGGAGTAAGTATGGGTTGTTTCCTGTGGACAATCAGATAAAGGTTGGAATTCATGGAAGATACAAAGTAGTTGGAAAGATACTGACTGTGAAATATAAAAGGGCAGGAGATTTGCTTCAAATACTGATTTCAAGTGCTACCAAAGCATGCCTAACACTCTCATAACAAAGCGATAAATGTAAGCTTAATTTATTTCACATTAAAAAATCCCAGTTATACATTTGTGTCAGTTAGGACTGTATTCTCTAAAAATAACAGAATATGATGTAACAGTGGCTTAAAGAAGCCTATGGAGTAAACATCTAGCATGTCACTGACGCCAGCAAGCTCCTCTCACTTTTCAAGTAAACTGTAAGCTTAGGAGATAGGCCTTCTTCCTATGCTCCCACCTCATGCTTCTAATTGACTGCTGCATTTCCCAGTATCAGTGTACAATATAAATAGGGAAAAAAAGAGATCAGAAAAGCAAAGGCTTTATCAGAAGCCTCCATATATGTTCTTACATTGCATTGGTCATAACTGTATTACACAAACACAGCTTACCTGCCTGTATTAAATTTCTAGGACTGCAATAACAAAATAGCACAGACTTGGTGGTTTAAAGGAAAGAAATGACCGCCTTCCAAAGAAACAGCCCAACTGGAAAAGCAAACACGGGAACCCGAGTGACGCCTGTGGCCAATACGCACTGAACATTCCACAAGCACCGCCTTCTTATTCTACCTCTGGCTGCTTGACTTGGTTAAGAAGTAAAGAGGTTAGATCAGATTTTAAATGATGGTGCTGCTCCTTTTCACACCAAAGAATCAGAAACTACTGACAGGGAAGGCCTGTCGCTTCGACCTGGCAGGGAAGGAAATACTTGAATGTCAGTGAAGCAGCTGCTCGATGGCACTGCAGAGAATTTCAGGCAGAAACCAAGCTGGTCCAAGGTGTCCTGCAGGCTGTAAAATGCAATGTGATCAGACTGCCATTCTGTTGCTCAAATGATTTTAACTAGTGGAATGCATTTTTTAAAAATATGCAAATAAAAATGAATAAAAGTTTAAAATGTAAAGAAAAAATGTCAAAAAAAAAAAAAAAAAAGGAAAGAAATGTATTTCCTCATAGTTATGGATACTGGAAGTACAAGATCAAGGTACTGGAAGGATCAGTATCTCCTGAAGGCCTCTCTCCTTAAGAGCAGCCAGCCGCCTTCTCACTGTGTCCTTACATTTCCTTTTCTCTGTATGCTTACATCCAGCTATCTCTTCCTCTTCTTATAAGGAAGCCAGTAACATTTGATTAGGTCCTTACCTACAGGACACTTAAATCATAATTACTTCTTGAAAGACTCTATCTCTAAATACCATATATGCTGAAGTATTGGGGTTTGGGGTTTGGTCTTCTACATATGCATTTGGGGAACACAATTCAGTCTATAACATTCCACCCTCTAACTCATCAAAATTCATGACCTTCTCACATGCAAAATACATTGACTCCCATTCCAACAACTCAAATACAAATTTTTAATAAAAATGTTTAGATTTATTTTTTGAGAGAGAGCTCAAGGGGAGATTGGGGGGCAGAAAGAGAGGGAGAGCAAAATCCCAAGCTGGCTCCACAGTAACCACAGAGCCCAACGCAGGGCTCAAACTCACAAACCATGAGATCATGACCTAAGACGAAACCAAGAGTTGGATGCTTAACTGACTGAGCATCAACCCAGAGGCACCAACAGCTCAAAATTCTTAACCCATTCGAGCATCAATTCTAGTTCTCAAGTCTTATATGAAGATCTTCTAAATCACATATAGGTGACACTCAAGGTATAATTTATCCTGAGGAAATTCCTTTTTGCAGGACAATTTGTGAACTCAGGCAATTTATATTTTCTAAGAACACAATGGTGAGAAACAATGGGATAGGCTTAGGCTAGACATTCCCATTTCAAAAGGGACAAACCAAAAAAAGAGAAAAGGTGATGGGTCCTAAGCAAGTATATAACATGACAAGGCAAATTCCTTTAGATTTTAATGCTCAAGGATAATCCTTTTTGGCTTGATGCTCTGTCGTTTGGACCCACTTGGGCTCTACCTTGGGCAGCTGCACTTGCTCACAACTCTGGGCAGAAGTCTTAACCCCTGAGGCAATGGGAGACATCAGTCTTGTCTTCTAAAATAATGCCCCAGGACCTGTGGTGCAGAAGCAGCCCTACCAATCCCTGAATCATGTTTAAATGTCATACAGGTAAGGCCCCAACTTGTTTTCTTGAAGAATAATGTTCACAATGCAATAGTTCTACTGTTCCATTCTGTAGAATCCCAGAAGTTCAAGTCTTCCTTCATTTTGTTCCATGTTTGTCCCTTTTGTCCAAGCTGGAAGTATTTTCTGCTGGCATAGACCCATCTTTATTTCTGGCTTCTACTTATATCCATGAGTAATCTCTTTATGGAATTATTGCATCACCAAGCCACATTTTTGATAGCCTCTCCAGGAAAACTTCTGTGTTTTTTTGTAATACGAATAGGTTGGGAATTTTACCAATCTTCAAGTTCTGGTCCATTCTCCTTAATAGTTCCTTCAATTTATCTTTCTCCTCTAGCACTGTATTATAAGCACAGAGGCAGAAACGGGCTGCACCTTGAACACTTCACTTAGAAATCTTTTCAGCTAAATATCCATGTTCATCATTTGCAACTTCTACTTTCCACACACCACTAGGAGACAATTCAGACAAATTCTTTGATACTATATAACAAACATCATCTTTCCTATTGTTTCAATAATTAATTCTCCATTTCTGCATGAGATTTCACACAGAAACCCACCATTACCATTCATGTTCCCACCAACAATCTCTTCAAGGCAATCTAGACTTGTTTTGGCATTCTTTTTAAACCTCTATTATCCAGCTTCTAACTATTTTCCAGTTCTAAAACTGTTGTGCTCGAATCACGAGTCCCAGAGACCTCCAAGGAGCCGGCACCGATGCAAGTACAAAAGGGTCTTTATTACAAGCTCGAGCAGGGGCTAACCAGCCTGCCGGTGTCATGGCAGCAAGGTGAAGCCAAGAACAATAGCGAACAGGGTTTTTAAGGAATAAGGGATGGGGGTGTTACAGTACATGTAGCATCATCACATAAGCACCAATTACAATTACAGCTTCGACCATTCAGTGTCTGTGAGGTGTTCATTACTTTTGGTGGGAACCAATCATGACTTTTGAGAATCCTTTGAAAATGACCAATTGTGAGGTGAGTTCAAAGGGCCCACGTGGGGTTCAGACAAGCAGTGAGAAATTGGCTAGTTTGTATCTGCAGTTTCCAGCCTTGACTCAGACCATAGGAATGTTTCTATTTTTTTTCTTTTCTTTTTGATTAGCTGAACTGAGGGCGGTCTGAGGATGGCTTTAGCCTTGAACAGTCTGAGGCTTTTCCTGGGACTGGGACTGGGGCTACGTGCAGCCCGAGGTTTCTCTTAATGGAGGACTTAATTTTTGGCTCTTCAAAACCACTTGCACAGTCTTAGATTTTCGTCACAGCAGTAATTAACTTCTGCATGCCAAAATCTGTATTCATTTGCTAGGGCTGCCATAATAAAGCAGTACAGTCTGGGTGGCCTCAACAACAGTAACTTTTTCCTCACAGTGTTGAGGCTGGAAGATATCAAGGTGCTGGCAGGGTTCATTTCTCCTGGGGTCTCTATCTTTGGCTTGCTGATAGTTGCTTCCTTGCTATATTCTCACATGGTCTTTTCTTGGTTTGTACACAATTTCATGTCTCTCTTTTTTTTCTTATAAGGACATAAGTAATATTGGATAAGGACCAACCTTTATGACCTCATTTAACCTTAATTACCTTTTGACATGCCCAATCTCTAAAAATTGTCACACCCTAAAGTACTGGGGGTTAGGGATCTAACAAATGAATTTTGGAGAGGGAAACACTATTAAGTCCACAATACTAAAAGAGACACTGGGAAATCATTCCTAGCACTGACAGACTCAAGAGCTGAGGTAAGCAGAGAGAAAAGACTAAAAGGAAGATTGGGCAAGTCAACCTAAAATTTTGATCATGCTTGCTGCTCTTATACCACAATGACCCATTCAAAGACACTGATCATTGATTCACCTCCATGAGTCAGATTCAAGGGATACAGTAGCAAAAAAGGAGGCGTTAGAATCCAGTAGACATAGGGCAGGAATTACAGATCCAGCACTTACCAGCTATATTCATTAGCACATTTATATCTTTAAATAGGTTTCTTTGTTTCTTTTTAAGGACATGTAAACATGTTAGTTGTGTCCCAAATTTGCACTAGAAGTGAACGACTGTTCTCAGATTCACATTTTGTGAATGCTGAACTTCTCAGTGACCCTCAACTGTTGGGTAAGCCCACATATTGTATGCGCAAGCCAAAGTTACACTGGACAAGTTCGTTCACCTTTCTCAACTTGATGCCTTCTTTGTAAAAAAAGGAAATGTTCACATTAATGGACAGTAGTGAGAACTCCAGAAGATGACTCATGTAAGATGCCCACAAACTAGTCAAGAACTCAATATATGTGTGTTCTTTCTCTCTTCTAGTTTTCTAACTTTACACTCTGCTTAGAGATGCTCTATGATCCATTTAATTTTCATTCATCAAGATGGCCAGGCCTCAGGGAATATGTCTAAACAGTTTATGAGCCCCTTGAATTGAAAACTTTATATTCATGTTCTTTACCTCTCCTAGGATAGGACCTATTACATACTAGGTACATTACAAATAACTGTTTAAACCAATAATTCTTTGCTTATTTATTCAATTATTTCTTACTCAAAATGAGTTAATATTGAAGTAGTTTCTTTTGCCAAAGTTTACAGAATTTCAATGTAAAAAATAAAAGAAATTGAAAAAAATTATGCTACATCAAAAAAATAATGTGCATTACCTTTCTTAGTTGCAAATGAAACAAAATGCTTGTTCAGATAAAGCCAAGACACATAAAAATTATGTATTACCATAAAATATATATTAAAAAGCAAAATTATAAAAACGTGAAATAATTTACAGGTACGTTTTCAATGCAAAGACTTCAATATATTTGTAAAGTAAATTTTTCTATTTATACATAGTATTATTCCCACTTAGGGGGATTAAAGATATTTTACAAAATGTACTTTAATAATACAAAATAGCAAAATGGGAGACTGGGAAGCTACAAGCTCTTGTTTCCCTGTGGAAACATAAGCAGAAACTGTCCAAACTAACTGCAGAAAAATTCTGGAAAGCCATGAAAACAATCTAGTTATGATAGCTTAATGAAAGTCACCTTTACAACATGAGAGATTTATGGTGTTTTAATTGCTCTTGTCCCACCCTCACATGAAGTGTTAGTCTTGGCCTGGAAAAGGGGGCAGTCTAGTAACTCCCTCTCTTGAACCAGAGTGAAGAGTTGACATTTGTAAGTTACTGTATTTGACAGCTATCCAAAAGACTGGCATTTGTTTAACCTATTTCAGGTCTCAAGTGGAAAAGCAGAGGGCACTGTTTATGAAATCGGCAAGGAGTCTACAGACTCACAAAACACCAGGGGCAAGAGATTAGGGTTGAGACATAAAAAAGACCATCTCAACCCTGGACAAGAAGTGAGGCAAAATTCTTCAAGGAATTAAGACATTTAAGCACCTGTGCATACAGAGTAATTGAGAAATTCAGAGGAAGGACAAGGTGAGACACAAGCTTAGAAAAGATCTGAGAACAGGCATTTACTTCTAGCTGTTCTCAGGCTCACAGCAAGTATAGGTCATTGGTGAAAGGTTATATCAGTTTGGAAACAACCTGCCAAAACTGGTAGAGCAGGCTGTATTTCCAAATGCCTCATTTCTAACAACAACAAAAAAATCACAGGCATATAAAGATGAAAACAAAGACCATTCACAAGAACAATATATATTGACAGAAACCTTCCTTGAGGAAGCTCAGACATTGGATGTACCAAACACTTCAGTAAAACTGTTCTAAGTATGCTGAATTAACTAAAGAAAATGACTGCAAACATCTAAAGGAAATTGATGTGTGAACAAAATGAGAATATCAACAAAGAAAATATGAAAAGGAGCCAAAAAAATTCTGAAGCCAAAAAATAAATGACTAAGTGGAGAAGTTACCTATGGGTATCAAATCAAATTTGACCACTCAGAAGAAATAATCAGGAAATGTGAAGAAAAGACAACAAAAATAATTGAGTCCGAGAAACAGAATGAAGAAAAATAAACACAGCCTAACAGATTTCTGGGTTGCTATCAAGTGGCCATTATATGCATTATGGGAATCTCATAAGATTAAAAGAGAAAAAGTAGCAAAAAATATATTTGAAGAAATAATGACTAAAACTTTCTAAATTTGATGAAAGACAAGAATGTATAATCCAGGAAGCTCAGCAAACTCCACGCTGGATAAATACAAAATAAACCAAATAGACACATCATAACAAAGCAAAAAACGAAAGACAAAGGCAAGGAAAACATCTTGAAGGCAGCAAGAGGAAAGTTATTTGTCATATACAAGGGCCCTTCAATCATATTGTCATTTGACTTCTCAATGAGAACCTCAGAATCCAGAAAGTAGTAGAATGACATATTTAAAGTGCTGAAAGATAAAAACTGACAACCAAGAATTCTACGTCTATAAAACTGTCCTTTGAAAGTAAAAGGGGGTGCCTGGGTGGCTCAGTCATTAAGCATCTGACTTTGGCTCAGGTCATGATCCCATAGTTCATGAGTTTGAGTCCCACAATGGGTGAGCTCAAGCCCCATTTGGGTGAGCCCACTTTTCTCTCTCTGTGACCTTCCTGGGATTCTCTCTCTCTGTGTGTCCCTCATTTACTTGCATCCTCTCTATCTCTCAAAAAAAAAAAAAAAAAAAAAAAGGTAAAAAAAAAAAAAAGGCATCTCAGATAAGCAAAAGTTGAGGGAATTTATTACCACATCTGCCCTAAAAGAAATGGTAAGGGGAGTTCCTCAGGTTAAAATAAAAACATACTCGATACAACTCAAAACCATATTGAGAAATAAACATCTCTCTTAAAAGTAAACAAGGAGAAAATATAAAAACCAGTATTACTGTCACTATAGTTTGAAATTCCTTTTTTTATTTTGTGTAGGATTAAAAGACACAAAAAAATTACAAAAGTATGGTAGTGTGTACACAATGTAAAAAGAGATTATCTGTGATATCAATAATATGAAATAGTGAGAGCAGATTTATAAAGAAAAAGAAATTTTGTATGTGATTGAAGTTAAACTGGTATCAATTAAAATTAAATGTAATAATTTTAGGACATTGTCTGTAGTCACCACGGTGAGCACAAGAAAATACAGAAAGAATATACACAAAAAGAAATGAGAAAGAAATAAACATATATCATTACCAGAAAAATAAAAAACCGGAATTAAGGCAGTAGCAAAGGAAATAGGGACAAATGAGCTTTACAACATACAGAAAACAAATAGAAAAATGGGAAAAGTAAGCTTTTCTTTATCAGTAATACTTTAAATATAAATAGATTAAATTTTTCATTCAAAAGGCTGAGACCAGGGGCGCCTGGGTGGCTTAGTCGGTTAAGCGTCCAACTTTTGCTTAGGTCATGATCTCACGGTTCATGGGTTCGAGCCACGCATCGGGCTCTGTGCTGACTGCCAGCCCAGAGTCTGGAGCCTGTTTCAGTCTGTGACTCTCTCTCTCTCTGACCCTCCCATGCTCACGCTGTCTCTTTCTCTCTCCTAGAAATAAAAAATAAATAAATAAATAACATTAAAAAAAATTTTTAAAAAAAGGCTGAGACTGGCAAAATGAATGAGTAAATATATTTTAAGTATATCCAATCTATAGTAGACTCACTTTAAATCTAAAGACACAAATAGGTTGAAAGTTAAAAGATGAAAAAAAAATTCACACAAATATGAACCAAAAGAGAACTAGGACTGGTATACACTATGGTCTGAATGTTTGTGTGCCCTTCAAAATTCTTATGTTGAAATCTTGATTCACTATGTGACAGTATTAGGAAGTAGGGCTTTGGGGGAGGTGCTTAGGTCGTGACGGTGCTCATGAGTGGGATTAATATTTTATAAAAGACACCCCACACAGCTCCCTAGCCCTATCCACTATTGTGAGGACACAGCAAAGAGTTGACAGGCTGAAACCCAGAACAAAGCCTTCACCAGAACTGAACTATGCTGGCACTGTGAATTTAGACTTCCAGCCTCTGGAACTGTGAGACAGAAATGTTGCTTATAAGCCACCCAGTCTGTGGTATTTTGTTATAGAAGACTGAATAGACTGAGACTCTATACTCCTATCAGATAAAATATATTTCTAGTCAAAAACTTTTATAAATAACAGTTAGGATGTTTAATATTAAGAAAAGGGTATGGGGGATAAACTTAGGAATTCCCTGGGCTTGCACTGATGCATTTACAAGGCATAAAGAATTAGAAAGCTATAGGATGCTCACACCCAAGCTTGGGTAAACAAGATTAGGTAAATAGGTATAGAGAGAGCAGGGCATAGGCCCCAGTATGGAACAAAAGAATATGAGGTAAACAAGATTAGGTATTCAGGGGGATACGACCTCCCCCCAACTTAGTACAATAGCAGAAAGCTGCTTTCATAGGAAGGAAGGACCAAATTAGGTAAAGACGTAAATAGGGCTATAGACTGCTCCAGGGCAAAGTTGCCCAGAGCAGTGCAACTTGGGATAATACAACTGATTATAGAGAAGTAAAAGGTATTATAACAATACTATTAACTAATGTATCCACCTAAAGGGGATAACAAGATTAAATAAATATATTCCTAGAAGAAACTAATCTACCAAAATCAATCATAAAGAAATATAAAATCTAAATAATTCTATACCCAGTAAGGATACTGAATCAGTAATCAAAATGTGGCAACAAACAGGGGCGCCTGGTGGCTTAGTCGGTTAAGCGTCCGACTTTCGCTTAGGTCATGATCTCGCGGTTCGTGGGTTTGAGCCCCGCGTCGGGCTCTGTGCTGACTGCCAGCTCAGAGCCTGGAGCCTATTTCAGAGTCTGTGTCTCCCTGTCTCTCTGACCCTCCCCTGCTCATGCTGTCTCTCTCTCTCGCTCTCTCCTAGAAATAAATAAAAATATTAAAAAAAAAAATGTGGCAACAAACATAAAAGCCCAAGATAAAATGGTTTCATTGGTAATTCTACCAAACCTTGAAAGAGTTCAAATCAAATCTCAATTTTTTCCAAAGAACTGAAGAGGTAGAATACTTCCTAACTCATTCTCAGGGGCCAACATTACTCTGATACCAAATCCAGACAAGGATACTACATAGAAAACTACAGACCAATATCCATTTTGAATATTGACAAAATAATTCACCACAGAATACTAAAAGGATACCTACCCCATGACTGAGATTTATTCCTGGAATGCAAGGACAGTTCAACATACAAAAATCAACTAATGTAATACACAACATTAATAGAATGATGGTGGGGAAACAGGTCATAAAAGAATTTGATAAAACCCAACACCATTTCATGATTTAAAAAACTACCAACAAACGAGGAGGAGAAAGACTCTTCCTCAAGATAATAAAGTCTACGTGTAAAAAACCTAACTTAACATCATTCTCAATAGTGAAGGATGGAAAGCTTATCCCTTAAGATCAGGAACTAGGAAAAGATGACCACTTTCACCCTTTCAATTCAATACAGTATCCAGAAGAATAATATAACAGAAAAGGGAGGGGGGAAAGGCATGCAGACTGGAAAAGGATAAATAAAATATTATCTGCTTGAAGATGATAAGATCTTATATAGAAAAATATCCAAACATTCCACAAAACTGTTAGGGCTAATAAACAACTTCAATAAAGTATCAGGATACAAAATCAACATATAAAAATTGGCTGTATTTATATACACTAACAATAAACATCCATAAATACAATGGAGAAGACAATTCCATTTACAACAGCATCAAAAACAAGACAATACTTAGGAATAGAGTTAACGAAGACATAGCTACAAAACATTTGTTAAAAGCAATTAAAGAAGGCATAAATAAATGAAAACACAGATGATGTTCATGGATGATGTTCATGTTCATGGATGAAAACACTCAATACTGTTAAGAAGTCAATACTATCCAAAGTGATCTATAGGTTCAGTGTCATCCCTATCAAAATGCCCATGACATTTTTTTTTGGCAGAAATAGAAAAAAATAAATAAGAACATAGTTTATTTTCTCTTAAATTTGATTTCAAAACTTTCTACAAAGCTTCAGCTGCAGTAATCGAAACAATTAAGTACTGACATAAGAAGGACAGTCATATAAATCAATGGAACAGAACAGAGAGGCCAAGAATAAACTCTTGGTTTGGCCAAATGGTTTTAGAAAAGGGTGCCACGACCATTTAATAGGGAACTTTTACAACAAGTGATGCTGGGAAAACTGTATATCTACCTGCAAAAGAAGGACTCGGACACTGACCTCCCATGATACATAAAATTTAACTCAAAATGTATCAGAGACCTAAAGGTAAGAGCTAAAAATAAAAATATTAGAAGAAATTGCAAGAGAAAATCTTGTTTACACTGGATGTGGCAATGATTTCATAGATATGACACCAAAAGCGCAGACAACAAAAGAAAATAGATATACTGGACTTCCTCAAAATTTAAAACATTTGTTCCCTTAGATACTGCCCTGAGCAACATATTTATGGATATTTTCCTTAGGCAAGGGAAACAAAAGCAAACATCAACTATTGGGACTACACAAAATAGAAAGCTTTTGTTTTTTTGTTTTTTTTTTAATTTTTTTTTTAATGTTTTTATTTATTTCTAGGAGAGAGAGAGAGAGAGACAGCATGAGCAGGGGAGGGTCAGAGAGAGAGGGAGTCACAGACTGAAACAGGCTCCAGGCTCTGAGCTGGCAGTCAGCACAGAGCCTGACGCGGGGCCCGAACCCACGAACCGCGAGATCATGACCTAAGCGAAAGTCGGACGCTTAACCGACTAAGCCACCCAGGCGCCCCCAAAATAGAAAGCTTTTGAACAGGGAAGGAAACCATCAATAAAACAAAAAGGCAACCTAATGTATGGGAGAAGATATTTGCAAATAATATATCTGATAAGAGATTAATATCTAAAAAAAATAAGGAACTTAACACCAAAAACAGTCAATCCAAAATGGGCATTCTAAAAATGGGCAGAAGACCTGAACAGTTTCCCAAAGACATACAGATGGCCAACAGACACATGAAAAGATGCTCAACATGGGGTGCCTGGGTGGCTAAGTCGGTTGAGCATCTTATTCTGGCTCAGGTCATGATCTCACGGTTTGTGAATTCGAGCCCCATGTCAGACTCTGTGCTGACAGCTTGGAGCCTGGAGCCTGCTTTGGATTCTGTGTCGCCCTCTCTCTCTGCCCCTCTCCTGCTCATGCTCTATCTCCTCTCTCTCAAAAATAAGCATTAAACATTTTTTTAAAAAAAGATAAGATGCTCAACATCAATAATCATCAAGGAAATGAATATCAAAACCACAAGAGATATCATCTCTCACCAGTAAGAATGGCTAGTATCAAAAAGACAAGAAATAATAACTATTGGTGAAGATGAGAAAAGGGAACCCTCATGCACTGTTGGTGGGAATGTAAACTGGTATAGCTACTATGGAAAACAGTATGGAAATTCCTCAAAAAATTAAAAATGGAAATATCATATGATCCAGTAATTCCACTATTGGGTATTTACCAAGAGGGGAAAAAAACACTAATTATAAAAGATATAATCATTCTTATGTTTACTGCAGCATTATTTACAATAGCCAAGATATGGAAGTCATTCCCACCAATAGATGAATGGATAAAGAAGTGTCCATCAATAGATGAGTGGACACACACACACACACACACAATGGAATATTACCCAATCATAAAAAAAGGATGAAATCTTGCCATTTGCAACAACAGGATGGACCTAGAACGTATTATGCTAAGTGAGCTACGTTAGAGAAAGATAAATACCATATGATTTCACTTATATGTCAAATCTAAGAAACAAAACAAGCAGAAAGAGACTCATAAATACAGAGGACAAACTGGTGGCTTAAGGGTAGGGGGTAGGGAGGAGGGGTATAGGCAAATAGATAAAGAGATAAAGTGATACAAACTTCTAGTTATAAAATAAATAAGTTATAGAGAGAAAAAGTGCTGGGAGCCCTACGGGCCTTGCTGGATGACAGTCACAGGGAGGAAATGGCAGTGTTTGCACAGCTCCTGCCATGAGAAACGAAAACTGGTATCTCCTTCTGCTACTACTGGCTCATGTTGGAAATGAGGCTGCTGGTATTGACCAGGCCTCACAATATTCCATATCAGACCCATATTCCCCACACAGATTGCTCATGAGGAAAAGCATATTCCTGCCTTTTCAAAAGAGATTTCAGATGAAAACATTGTGGATGACTGTTAAAAGGCTCCTCCTATGGGCCTTGCAGATCCAAGACTCACATAATAAAGGGGGCTAATAACACGAGTTACAATTGAGTCTGGCCCTGAGACAAAGAGACTAATTTAGAGTTAAGGCAGATATCCACCCCCACCCAATTGTTTCTGCTTGGAGCACTGCCCTCACCCCCAAGACATTTGTTATCAGTATTTGGACTGACTTATTCTGGCCTTGAATATTGCCCCCTGTGAAGGAACCTATTGAGGAACTTCTTTTGTGATTATGGGGGCAGAGGTGTTTCCTGAAAGATCTGTTGTGACCCCTGCTCACAAAGAAGTAACTTCATCCTTTTTATGCTAAAAACCTTGTCTTGTATGCTAAAGATACCTTCTTTCCCCATAGGATAAGCATCTAAATCCCCTACCTCAGTCACTATTGATAAAGGTTATGCAGGAGTCTTCTACAAATCTATGCTCTGGGAAATTCTTACATATCAAAGAAGTTTGTCACCAGAAATCATTGCTAAGGCAAATGCCACTTCTATGCCATCCCCCAGACACTTAATTATAAAATAAAGTTGAGCCCCAGTCACAGCCTGCCTGGTGACCAGAAAGACTCTCGGGCCTCTCTCATCCCTCCCTCGCAGACACCGTCCATCCTTCAGGGACCCCTGGCCCCGGCCGGAGCCGGTCTCCAACAAAAAAGTACAGTATAGGGAATATAGTCAATACTATAATAATATTGATGGTGACAGTTGACGAATACACTTATTGTGGTAAGCACTGAGTAATGTACAGTTGTCAAACCAATATATTGTACACCTGAAACTCATATGACATTGTATATTATACTACAATAAAAAAGTAGATTTCAAGAAAAAAAATTTTAAGTTTATTTTTGAGACAGAGGGTACGGGGAAGGTTTTGAAGCAGGCTCCACACTGAAGAGCAGAGAGCCCGACAAGGGGTTCAAGCCCACAGAGATCATGAAAGTGATACAATCAAGATCACACCTTGAGATCATGACCTGAGCCGAAGTCAGGGACTTAACCAACTGGGCTACCCAGGCACTCCCAAAGAAAAAACTGAAATATATTTTTTGTAAATAGCTTTTTCTGTCTTGTTGTAGTTTATTTATTTATTTTGAGAGTGAATGAGAATCGGGAGGGGGGGCAGGGAGAAAGAGAAAGAGAATGAGAGAGAATCCCAAACAGGCTCCTCACTGTCAGCACAGAGCCCAATATGGGGCTCAACCTCATGAACTGTGAGATCATGATCCGAGCAGAAGTCAAACACTCAACCAGTTGAGCCACCCAGGCACTCCCCAAAGAAAACAGTTTTAAACATTCGTGTATCAGAGGACACTATCAAGAACATGAAATAAAAACTCACAAAATGGGAGAAAATAACTGCAAATCATATACCAGGGTTTTAGTATCTAGAATATATAAAATTAAAGACAAGGTTTATAAAGAATTTTCAGCATGATATGAAGAGACATGTGGAAATTAATAGAAATTTAGGGTGGCTCGATTTCAGCTCAGGTCTCATGGTTTGTGAGTTTGACCTCCAGATCAAGGCTCTACTTGGGATTCTGGCTCCCTCTCTCTCTGCCCTTCCTTGCACTCACGCTTGCTCTCTCTTTTTCTCAAAAATAAACATTTAAAAATATACATTAAATTATCAATTACTTTGTAGAAAGAACATTATGGCACATGGTCTGTTACCCAAATTGGTCAATTCATAAAAATACCTTCAAAACTTCTCCTAAACTATTTTTTAAAAGCCTCTTCTAAAGTGCTTTTCTTAATGAAAATGTATGTAAAATGACTCGTCTGACCATCTCATAGCTCTAGACAGACGTTATGTGAAGAATTACACAATGGCCAGTCTTTGAAAATAATGTTCCTCCAATTATGAAAGACCTAAATCATGTATTTTTTATTGGGAATGGAGGATCTTTATTAGTTTATTCCAAAGTACTATAACTTCCCCAGCAAGCCTTCAGGCTTACCTGAGTGGAGCAGATCTAGTCTGACTGCATTTTGAACACAAATAAAATGGGTTTATAAACATGTGATCTAATTTGTACTTAAAAGTTTATGTATACTCTGAGAGTCATCTAATGAGTCCATTTCCTCCAACTTGGAAACTGACTTATTTTAACATTTAAAAAGTGACAAAACCTGGTCACAAAATGCAACAATCACAGACTACCATAAATCCATTATAAAGATATATATAAGGTTTTTACACAAATATGTGTTACTAACATATTCTTCCTGGGATTGTGAAACCCTATCAATTTTTCCGTGTGTGTGTGTGTGCGCGCGCGTGTGTGTGTATGTGTGTGTGTGTGTATGTGTACGCGCTCTCCAGTATCTAGAAGTGTCAATTACAATTTCAAATAAAAAAATATTCAGATAGCTGGTAACAACTCACCAGGGAAATCAAAAGAAAATGAATTTGGTAGAATGTGATACAATCTGATTACCCACCGCTATAAGATCCTCAGTCTGGTGCTAAGACTTAAGAGATGACACCAGAGTGTTTTCCTAATCCCTGTCAGGATCTCTAGAGAGCAGAAGATCCCTCTAATCTTAGGGATCCTGTCCTCTGCAACATGGAACAGAAAAGTCCATGTAAACTTTACACATCACTGTACAAACCTAAAGTGATATTTTGGGAATTTTAATACTTTTCACAGGACTTGGTTTAAACATCATCAGGTTTCTTTCTTTTGTGAACAATTTTCTGTCCATCCATCACAATTTTATAGACTGATGTGCAAGGCAATACAGAAATCAATCTAATTGCTGTACAGCTTTTAATGCTTGAAGATGAAATACATATAAATGGGGTAGTTGGAAAAATAATAGGTTATACAGCAAGTGTTAAACTAAGACAATCTCTAGCTCATGAGTTTACAGGTCAATTTTATTTTTTTAACTATGTTTTCTATAATGACCATAACATACCTTTAAATAAGAAAATGACATTAAAAACTACAAATATTTAAGCATAAAAAATAGTTGTGGAGGAGGGAAAGGGAGTTAAATTCAAAATTTAAAACAGGCAAGGAGTAAAAGAACACTGACAGCACACGGAAACGGGGTGTCTGGAGGGGAGGTGCAGAGGAAGACACGGTGCTAAGGAAGCAAATGCTGTGGAACCTGTTGGAGAAATGGGGTGGGGCTAGGACCCTTGACTCAAGAGCTGAGTGTTAACCCAAGGGCTATAAAAGCTCCCTGGAGCCAGGAAGGGGAAGTATTCTGAACCCCAGGAGAGGTGCACAGGCGAGGGCAGCAGGCAACAGCAGCTGCAGTCCCCAGAGAAAGGCTGAAATGCCAGAGTAGGAGAGACCCGGCCAGGATCCTGGGCCTGTTCTGATCTCACAGGCAGGCAAGGAGTCTGGCTGCTGCTGAACCTCAGTGATGAAAAGGTGAGGTTACCTGACATCGAATTCCTAAATAACATGATGATTACGTGTGAGAAACACCACAAGAGGATCTCCAACATCCCGGAGGAGCTGCTACCAAGCCCAACAAAAGAAGGAAGTTATCAATACAATTATGTTGTAAAAAAAGGTTGTTACAAAAATATTTTCTGAAAATCTTCACAATATAGAGTAATTGTTGATTTTCACCTATCTTCATATATATTCTCCATGCTACATCCATCAATGAAGTCATGAATGATTACTAGAACATGAGAAATCATTATTAGTGTTTACACTCTCCATTTGTTCTGTAAGAGTATACAGTCCCTCCACAATGTGCTTCCTCAATCTTTTAATGCTAAAGAAGTCTCTTTGTTTTTAATCAATGGTATCACTGCTATCAATTGCACTTCTAACTTTATTAACTTCAAAATGAGTATAAAAAGCTTAATTTTTTAACCCAACATAATAACTCATTTTGTACACACCTAACACGAAGCACATACAAAAATAATAAGATGTTTTCATTAATCTTGCCAAGATAGACTATGTGAACATTAAACTACAAAACTTGCAATTTTCTACTTGAGCCCAATTGTATTTTTTGTCTTGTTGAAGTCTTGTTTGAAAACAGATTCAGTACCAAATACATATGGATTTGGGGGCCCAAATAAACTCAATTATTTTGCAGGTTAGGGTACTTTTGTGCTTCTAAGAGAAGTGACATAAATGAATAATCCTATAGATAACTGAATAAATAATGTTTTATCTTAGAAGAGATTGGTACCTTTAGATTGGTAAAGGAACACATTCAGGCTTACCATTTCAGAAGTTATAGAACATTTATGTATGCAAAATTGCCTGTGAAATGATATGAACATTTGTTAGAACGGTAAACCAGCATGGTATCATCTTAGTGTTTAGTCAACATTACAAGAGAGGAAGACACCAATTCCCATGTTCCAAATCCCAACACGTGGCTAATCATAACCTAGCCTCTGAGGTTCACCATGTCTTCCCTGAGGAACCTTGATGAGCTTCTTCTCTACTGAGGAAACAGAGACCTATAAACTGAAACTTCTCAGAGAGAAAGTCAACATTTTTCTAGAGCTATGCTTTCATCACGGAAACTTTTTTGCTAATTTTAACACTTCCATTCCTATCTCATTTATTCCCCAGCACATTGCTCTTTGTCAATTCCAAAACTCCATTTGCTCCAATGTCCCCTCCCCACCTCACTAGTTCTCCCATTATACTGATTATACTGAGGTCTTTCACCACCATCTGGTGACTCAAGTTACTCTCACCTTCCATGCATACCATTTCTCCTACTCTATTTTTTCCTCCATTATAGATGGAAAAGTGCCCCCAAAATATAACCCTTCTACCTGCCTGTGTAAGATGTAGCCCATGCCTTTCTTATTCCTAAAAGAATGTGTCTTTGATTAACAGGTATGAATTTGCAAGCATGGTCTTTGCTGAACAAGAAATACCCAGCTTCTTTATTTTTGGTTTTGTTTTGTTTTGAAGTAGTGTGGTAGGAACCCCTCCCTAAGGTGAAAGGAAAAAAAAATGAAGAAAAGAGGAGAGAAGACTTCAAGGTCACCTAGATATGGGTCCAGTTGCCTACATCCCCCATGTTCTTATAAACTGAAACAACTTAATCAGACTGCATGTTTATGTGTGTTACCATATATGGGAGACAGAGAAATAGAAAATGTATAAAAAAAAACTATGCCATGTGATGTGGGCCACTCAGTTCTTTTGGGTACGAACCCAGCTGAGCAGTGCCGGCAGGAATAAAGTTTCTTCCTGGAAGGAAAAGCCTCGGTGTCATGACTCTCTGTGCGAGAATCCTGCAACGTTGCCTGGGGGCCTCGCCCGAGACTCGGAGACGGTGCATTGCCACCTCCCTTGCCACCAGGGTACGAGCCTCGGAGTGCCGGGAGAAGCGACCTCACCTGGCACCAGCAGACCTCTTGATCCATAGGGGACTAGCCTATCCCGGCGAGCCGGGGCGAGGGCCCTGTGTGCGCTAACAGAACCCCTGACTGGTAAGAACCCGGGTTCGTGTTGGTGGACCTGCCCCTAAGAGGCGGAAGGGGAGCCTGATCACCTCCCAGAGTTGCACTAGTAAGTCCACCAGGGAAGAGGAACGAAGCTGCAACTCTAAGGCGCTGGATGTAGGGCGGTGGGCTGGAGTCGTGTGAGTGTGCGTGACTGAGACGTACAGCGGGAAGGTTCCAACCTGACCAAGGGCCGAAGTGAGTGTTGAGTCCCGGTCTGCGGTTCCGTGGCGACCTCATACGGCTTAAGGCGGCGTCAGACTTCCTGGGGAGTCTGATCCGGGTCAGGGATTGAAACTGAACCCACCAATACTAAGAGGAGCCTGAAATATCTCCAAGAGGAGAGCGGCCGGAAATGGACAAAGCGGGTGTGCGTCCTTTCCAAACTGGTCCCCCTCCTTCCCTGATCTTCCCTTTCTTGTGCGTCAAAGTCATCTGTTAGGGGGAGGAAATGGGTGGAAAGCAGAGTAAACCCACTCCCCTAGAGTGTATGTTGAGGAATTTCAAAAAGGGATATTCAGGACTGAGCCAGCCAGGTAGACCTTTTCTTTAGTTTTAACAAACCAATATAAATCTGCTGGGGGCCGCACCAGTCTCTCTGGATGGCGGTCACAGCAGGGAAATGGCAGTGTTTGCACAGCTCCTGCCATGAGAAACGAAAACTGGTATCTCTTTCTGATACTACTGGCTCATGTTGGAAATAAGCCTGCTGGTATTGACCAGGCCTCACAATATTCCGTATCAGACCAATATACCGCACATAGATACCTCATAAGGAAAATCATATTTCTGCCTTTACAAAAGAGATTTTAGATGAAAGCTATGAGAATGACTGTCAAAAGGGTCTTCCTATGGGCCTTGCAGATCCAAGACTTAGATAATAAAGGGGGTTAAGAACACAGAGTTACAATTGAGCCTGGCCCCGAGACAAAGATACTCATTTAGAGTTAAGGAACAGGGCAGGACTTAAGTTAATACTTACACCTTTTCTAACTGGTGATGTATGGCAGTACCTTCCCCAAGGCCTACTTTCTGCAAACACCCTCCCTTACAGATGGCTGGGATGAGAATAGATAAGAGTAGCTAAAACATAACTCAAAAACAAAAGGCTGACACATTTAGGGCCTCCGTGGTGTTCACACATTCAGCATCAAATAGGTTTCCACGAACAACTTATTAACCAGCTCAAAAACATTCATCCTCTTGAGACCCAGACAGAATGACTCTTAGCCCATCTATACACTTAACCTATGACCTAACCTTAGCATTATTAACTTAGAACAAATATGTATCCTGTCTTTTACTAAGAATACCCTGTTAATTCTTTAGTTATAAGATTTACTTAACCTCACTATAATTGGAATAGTTCTGCAAGAATATTTTTGTAAAACCTGCTTCTGTACACTTTCCAAAACATCTTATCACAAAGAGGTTTCCATTGTAAAAATTCCTTTTTCTGATGTCATGTTATCATTTAACCTATAAATAAAGACACCAAAACCGACAGGACAGAGATGCCTGCCTGGTGATCAGAAAGAATCTCGGGGCTCTCTCTCTCTCTCTCCTTCGCCGACACCATCCATCCTTCAGGGACCCCTGGACCTGCTGGAGCCGGCCTCTGGCATAAATCCAATTCTGTCACTAGGATGGGAATTTAGCATCAGACAGTATTCTAATGGAACTCCCCCATTAAACTGTGTTTGGAACCCAGGGTCTTAGCACCAAAGCATAATGTCCCCATAGTTTTCAATGGCTTACCACCATGACACCTACCACCCAGCCTGCATGGTCCCCTCAATTCAGGTGCTTGCCTCCCTCACTAGGGATCAACAGAACCTTGCCAATGGTACTTGTTTCTCTGCTCAGGATCCTCTTTCTCTAGGTATATCACAAAGCTATCCTTTTTGAGGTCTTCACCTCTCCAGAGTACTGCCACTGAGCATTAACATAGCAGTAATTTGCCATTTCAGGAATCCAGGATTTCAACCTCTTTCTAATGTAACTCTTCTTCCCCCGACCCTTTCTCCCTCACTCTTATTTGTCTATTGGGCATGCTTCCGTATTTTTTGGTTGACTTGGGTATTTATAGGTCATGGTGGGGGAACAACTTTAAGCAGCTTCTGCTTTCTGCCAGGCAAAAGTCCACCAGATAGGGAAAGACTAAGGCTCTGAATACTTGGTTTAATTTTGTGGTGAAAAGATGGTATGGGAGAAAATATCCAAGAAGAAAATACAAGCAAAGATATATCTAAGAAGAAAAAGTAATAAGCCAATTAATTATCTTGCTGTGCACTTTGACCTTACACATTATCAACCTCCCCTTCTGCATGGGAATCTTCTTTTGTTCCTAAGATTTTTTTTATAAACAAAACTGTCTTTGCATCAACCCTTCCTCTGCCAAACCAACAAAACTGCTCCAAGCTCTTCACCTCTCATTCCCTTCTGCATCCACTATAAACTGATCCTGTGAGATTCTACACTAGCCTTCAATCCCAAAATTCAACCTTAACTCTCATCTTTTTTTACTTCTTTTTGATATTTCAGTCCATTAATGACCCTCTCTTTACAGTTAGTTCCTGTTTTGCTTTTATAAAATGACAACATTGTGTTCACATCCTTTCTCTTATCTCCTTTTCTCTTTTAAGTCTTTCCTTGTTTCTTCCCACACAAAATTCCCTGTTCTGTCTTGAAACTGTATACCCTGTCCATCAATTAAAGAGACGATGAATTTTTATTGCTTTACCTCACAACTCTTTGCTGCTGACTTTCAAATCTGGATCTCCAGGCTGGAAATCTCAGCATACCTCCAGCCCCATATTCTCATTTGCTGTATTAGGTAATTCCTCTTGAATGTTTTATAGTCACCTGTAATGTGTCATGTCTAAATTTTACCGCACAATTAAATTTCCCTCATTATTTTCCCTCAATGTCCTCAGCATTTTCATTCTCCATAACTCAAAGCCCCAGTCTTTTTAAATTTGTCTCTCTCTCCTACCTCCAGCTTACATTCAACCAGTCACCAAGTCCTATGATGCTTCCTTTAAAAATCACTCTTATCAGTCCTTCTGGTTTATTTCCACTCTTTCCATCCTATTCCTAGCTCTCACCAAAAATTCATGGATCAATAATGTGGACTTCTGGTTGGTTTCTCCACTTTCTTTTCTTCTCCACCCTCTTCTGTACGGAGTTAAATCATTTATCTTAAGCTTTAATTTCACCACGTTCAGACCTTATCCCAACTAGTTTATAACTTCCAACTTGCCACAGGATAAAAAGAATAAAATCCAAACTCCTTAGTCTGAATTTTAAAGTTTCCTTTATTCTGTAGCCATACTTCATCTTCTAGTAATCCCTAACATAAACTATTATCTAGGTTCTTTCCCTAGAATATGTCTCACTCAGTTCCATCCATGCCTTTGCACCTGCTGTGTTCCCTTCTTCCTGAAGTGAAACCCAGCCTCTCCACTGCCCACCTTTCCATCAATGCTCAGTTTCTGTCTCCTAGATGAAGCCTTCCAAGACCAGTGCAGCCCACACCAGGCCTTCCTTTCTACAAACTACTGTAGTTAAAATCTCCACAGCTCATTTTGACATTTAACCAGTAATGTTTTCACTCCATTATATTTTCAACATAATTAAAATAAGAAGTTTAAGCTTCTTATGCTTAAAGCTATTTCACTTATTTCATTTATATCTCCTAAACACCAAAGACTCCCTGCCCCCCAGATGAATGGAAAATCTCTTCTAGGACTGGACCAAGACTATACTGACTGCATACTACCCTATATGTACTAAAAATAAAAACATGAAAATTGACTTCAAATGCACTCTCTCAAACTCTTGCCAAATTATCTGATATCTGATATATAACAAAATACAAAATTTTTAGAAGAGCATTCTACATATTATCTCATTTGATTCTCATGTTCCAACAAAACAGAGTTGGCAATAATTACCACAGCTGATACTTATTGAGTACTATGTGTCAGGCACTGTAGCTCCTCACTTATTATCTCATGTATTATCTATTTTAATGCATTATCTCATTTAACCCTTTATTAGCTTTATCAGAAGGTACTATTATTATCTACCTTTAACCTCTGCCACATATTCATGAGACACATAAGTAACCTGTGGTGTATGACTTCTTTAGGTTTGTATAGCTACCTAGTCTGTTGGCTGGGATCGGGCACTAAGTGTCTTTACTCTCAGTGGAGTGAATTTTTAAACTCATTCTGAGGCTATTACCTTAGTTTTGTTTGTTTTTGTGTGACTTTTTCCTTGTCCAAATTATTATTTCCTCTCATATAAGGTTTTGGTCTCAAAAGATTTGCTTTGATATTATGATATCAAATTATCATAATTTTTTAATAAATTATGGTTATATAAAGTAGGTTAAGAGTTATGGTTATATACAGTAAGGTTAAGAGTTTGGGCTCCAGAGAGAGACTATTTCTAATCAGGCTTCTGCCCCTTACTAGCTCTGTTATCTTTGGTAGGTTTCTTAATCTCTTTATGTCTGAGCTCCCTTGTCTATATAATGGGGATAATTACAGTACTATTTGATATGATTGTTACAAGGATTAAATGGGGTAAAGCATGGACACCTACTTAGGAAAATGCCTGGCATGTGGTAATCACTCAATAATGATGTTATTACTACCATTCTTTCAAAAACACATCTTTGGATATGTTTTTCTTGTATGTATTCAAGAATACATATAAATGAATATGTATAATAGTTCCTGATGTAATTCCTCAACACGTGTTTTTTAATATTCCTTCAAAACATATCTTTGAATACATACTGTTAGTATGTATTCCGGAATACATACTTGAAGTAAACACCAAAAATAAAGTGTTAACAAGACCAACATTATAGTAGGAGACACACAATAAACTGGACAGAAAGCAAAAGGTAAAGAAGACATTACCTGTATTATAATCAAACAAGCTTATAATTATTACAATTAATTGTATCTTACAAATTTTAAACTACAAATTGAAAGAATTAAACCATGGGAATCCTAGTTCCCATATTAGGGTATCAACATAAAATGCTAAAAATACTCCAGTATAATTCCTAATAATTCCGTATTTTATCTTGCATAAATAAAATCCTCATTTATAAATACTCCAGGGATACTTGGATTGAGTGTCCAATTCTTGGTTTCGGATCTCACCCTTCCTGAGTTCAAGCCCTACATCTGTGCTGATAATGCAGAACCTGCCTGGTATTGTTTCTCTCTCATTCTCTGTCTCTCCCTCTCCCCGTCGTGTGCACTCTTTCAAAATAAATAAATAAACTTTAAAAAATAAAAATCTTTTTTAAAAAGTAACTTATAAATACTCAAATGTGGTTTATTAGGCAGCTACCACTTTATGGCAATAGCGTGGCATAAAACAGGACAGGATACTAATGAATACCTCAGGAATTCATTTAGTAATTCATAATAGTTGTAACTCATTCATTCAAAGTAAATCCCTAATAATTTGTTCAGTTCAATAAATTCATTGGATCTTGCTAATAAAAACAACCACCATTAGCAGTTAATGTATTCATTCACTCACTAAATGTTTATTAAGGGTCTATTTAGTAGGTACTCTCCTAGGCACTGGATAATAAATAGGAGAAAAAAATGATTTTACTTCTTGATGACCTTACAACTAGTAGATAGGTACATGACTTTTAAAAAAAAAATCACCACAGTGCAGTAAAGAATCATAATTACGACATAACTATGAAACAGGGTATAAAGAGGGGCCCGGATGGCTCAGTCGGTTGAGCCTCCAACTACTGACTTCGGATCAGCTGTGATTCTCTCTCCCCTCTCTCGCTCTCCCCCTCGGTCCCTCACTTCAGCTCCTATGCACTCCCTCTCTCTAAAAATAAAAAGTAAAATAGGGTATAAAGGAACAAGCAGTCAATTCTTGGGGATTCATTAACTGATCCACTACATGAGTGTTAGTGCTATTAACATTTCACTTATTATTTGCTGTATATATTATCAGTTATAATTACTAACATCAATGTATTACTGAGAACGTAGTAGTGCCCGGCGCTGTTCAAGGCAGAGGATATCAAAGAAAACGAAATAACCGAAATGCAGGCCTGAGCGGAGCTGACGCTCGGGTAGGTGAATGCGGGTATAAACCAAACTGGCCAGGTTCCGACATACATTGCTTTTGAGAGGCTTTTTTGCGTGCCTCCTCTCCGTCTAAGGAATGTCTTCATTCACCGGGCTCCCCCGATGGCAGCCCTGGCTAGAGCCCATGGCCCACTGCAGTTTGGACACTCGCTGCTTTCAGGAAGGTGATGGCCTCGCGCTAATCAGATCACTTCCATCTTTTTTAACAAACAGTCCGAGTCCAGCTGACTGCACAGCGCCCCCTGACGCCCAGGGGAAGCAGGGCAACGCTGGGAAAAAGGAAAAGGCCGAGGAAGACGCGGAGGCGGGGAGTCTACACCGACGCGCGCGGGGCCGCGCGCCCCTCCTCCCGCACGGTCCCCCACTGCCCCCCGCTGGCCGGCACTGCATCCTCCCGCGCCGACGCACGAATCCGCTCCAATCTTCTCCGAGAGGACCGAGGACGGGGAGCCGCCGCGCTGCGCTTCCCCGCGCTCCCCTCCGAGTTTAGCAAAACACTGTTCCTCTTGGAAGGCAAACCCCGTAGGGGCCCCTGTCGCAGGCTAGCTACAAATTGGCAACAATCCTCTGCCATCTCCCCCGACGGCAGCCCATTAGCCTCAGCTGCTCTCCCCGAGGAGCGGGCGGGGGTCTCCTCAGGCCGCCCGGGATCGGGGTCGGGGTCGGGATCGGGCTGGGGAAGCGCACCCCCGGGGCACAAGGGGAAGCAAACAAGCCTGCGTGCGGCTTGGGGGCGGACGTTATTAAACAAGCGCACGAATCAACGTGAACTTACTACCGAGGTCCACACCCGCGGGGTGACGAGAGAACGTGTTTCTGAGGGAGCGACGCCCCGTGACCAACCGGGCAAAAGGGCGGCAAAGGCACTCCGCTAGAAGCAGCACCCCCTTTTCTGATTTTACTGGGTAACCGGGGCCCCACGGGTCACGGATGCGTCCCTCTGGAGGGGAGGGCAAAAACACCAACACACGACGAACTTTCGGAACCAGAGCCCGCCACCTACCTGGCTCCGAGAGCCCACGCAGGGCGGCCGCCTCGCCGCTCCCGCTTCGCACCTGGGCGTTCTCGCGAGGTCCGCACGCGCTCGCGGGCCGGCCAGCTGTGCGTGCGCGGCCGCGGTGGGCGGGGCGCGGCCGCGGTGGGCGGGGCGCGGCCGCGGTGGGCGGGGCGCGGCCGCGGTGGGCGGGGCGCGGCCGCGGTGGGCGGGGCGCGGCCGCGGTGGGCGGGGCGCGGCCGCGGTGGGCGGGGCGCGGCCGCGGTGGGCGGGGCCCGGCGGGCGGCAGTTGCACCGCGCCGCGGACCTGGCTGCCGCGGGGGCTCGGGGATGCCGCGGCTCCTCTGCCTGTGTGTGCTGTGGCTCGGGCTCCCGTTAGTTCCGGTCTCCCGTGAGCTGAGCGACATCAGCAAAGCTAGGAAGCTGTGCGGCAGGCACCTCATGAAGGAAATCGTAAAACTCTGTGGCAATGTCAGCTGGCACTTCTTGAAGGAGGAAACCCCCCAAATCCCACTGTTTCCCCAGGCCGATGAGAAGATCGAGACCTTCATCCCCGACCGGCTGGAGAGCTCCCAAACCACTTTCCCAGCCTGGGCGGGAGGCACAAACCCAGGTAAAAATATAAACCAAAGGCGTGTTTGTTCATCCTTGTACATTTCTTTCCCCCAGATTCGCTCTGCCAGGCAGGGAGCTTCCTCGGGAAATGGAACTTGTGCCTAGCACCCAGAAAAATAAAAAAATTTTATAAGCCGGTATATTGGCAACAGACAATGAAGCTTTTTTTTTTTAACTTAGAGGAAATAAGTATGCACATATAAATGAATACATTTATGTAAGAATGCTACTTCTTCCCTAGCTTTCCCTTAGCTGAGTATACTTGTCATCTGACAAACTCTTTCAAAAACTCTTAAATTTCATTTTCCCTGTGAGATCATCACTGACTCTTTCATAGCTTCTCACTCCATTCTCCATCCACCACGATGTCTACCACGTAGATCTGTCTGACCATCATCAGGACCGGCCCAACGATCGGCCCAGCCCAGTGCAGAATAGAAATACAGGGCGCCTTGTTCAGAAGCAAGATAGGGCCATCGAAGGTACTAAAATAAAGAGCTTTTCCCCCTTTTTTGTATCTCCTCTGCTCACATACATGGTCCATTGTCCCACCAGACTTCACTTAAAAATTAAAGTACTTAACACTTCAATTATAAGATAAAAATTTTTGAGACTTTCAAGACCGCAACAATAGAGCATTATGAAAAACACAAAGTTCTCCTAAGCGCTGACTGCAGGAGTCTCATCCCGTAAGGCCAGTCCTGTATACCATACCATATTATAGGGATTATTTCATGCATGTTTTTATCTGAAATGCCGAGCAGAGGGCCTGGCACACACTATGTGCTTAATACATGCTGAATGTATACTTAATGCTTTTAAGCAGTCTTTAGGAAGAATATTCTTGTTTCAGATCCACTGTTCTCTTCCAAATGTAGTTGTACATTTTAGTACCAACGTGGTTTGCCATTTTAAAAGAAAATACATTTTATGTATAGGCTGTCCATAGCACAGGGTCACTGAAATTATTGCCTTTAAAGTAATTCAATTAATTTAATTTGATTTGGACAAATTTTGCAAAAAGTCAAGATTACTGAAATTAAGGAAAGGGGTGGACTATTGTGCCCAAAAAACACCCTCCTGTGGATGACTGAAACAAATAGCCTCCCACATCATAGGTGCTTGTTAACTTATTATTTAATTAGTGAATGAACAGAACTTATTCCATTCTTCCTATTGCTGCTAAGGGGACAAAAACTTTGAAATACAGAAATAACAGAAACGACCAGACTGAATCTTGGATCATTTTCTACCACCAAACCTACCTACATGTAAACTCATTTTATTTTGCTCTTATAATGAAAGAAGTATCTCTCCCCAGCCTTCCAGTACTTTAATTGAGTGGTTCCCATACTTTAACACGCATATGATTCACTTGGAGAACAAAAGCTGTCAATAGATAGGTTCTCAATCAGTAGGGGTTGGGATGAGGCCCTAGCAGTCCACATTTTTACAAGCTCCCAGAAATGCCTGATGCTCTCACTACCTATACTGTAGTCAAAATTTTACATTCAGACATCCAAACTTGAGTTTGTTATTTATTTATTTTTTTTAATGTTTTTAATGTTTATTAGAGAGAGAGAGAGAGAGAGAGAGAGATGATTCTTCAAGCGGGGGAGGGGCAGAGAGAGCAGGAGACCCAGAATCCGAAGCAGGCTCCAGGCTCTGAGCTGTCAGCACAAAACCCGACTCAGGGGCTGGAATCCACGAACCGTGAAATCATGACCTGAGTCAAAGTCAGAAGCTTAACCGACTGAGCAAGGCAGCGCCCCAATAAGCTTGGGTTTGTTATTTAAAAAGAACTTGGAATCCCTTTTCTCATCAAAGCCTGCTCTGAAGACTATTAAATTTTTCAAGAGTAACTTTAAAACTCAGAGCTGATTAATGACCCCTTTGTTTCAGGTATTATTCACACTACCCTGGAGGAATAAATGCTATTAATTCAATGAAGAGGGAGTTTCCATGAAACAAGATTTGTTGGAAATAAAAATGTATCTTACCACATTTTAGAATTGTCTTACTCATGGAAACATGTTATTGTGGGAACTATGTAAAGGACAGTTTTCTGAAGTGGAAATGTCACGTGGCAGTAAAGCCACAGTTGTCTTAAAATGTGTGGAAGAATGAAAAATGGATTTAAGTTATCAATATGAATTTGCATAAAGTTCATTTTTTTTATTCGCAAATTAGTTAACATTCAGTGTAGTCCCGACTTCGGGAGGAGGACCCAGTGATTCATCTCTTACATATGACATCCAGTGCTCATTCCAAAAAGTGCCCTCCTTAATGCCTGTCACCTACTTAACCCACTCCCATCCCCATCAATCGTCAGTTCGTTCTCTGTATTTAAAAGTCTCTTATAATTTTTCATCTTATTTTTACTTCCCTTCCCCTATGTTCATCTGTTAAGTTTCTCAAATTCCACGAGTGAAAATTATATCTTTCTTGAATTTGTGCCAAATTTTTAAAAATTATTAATCTATTAGGAAAGATGACATTCAGTCTATCCGGTTAATTTCCAGTGAATAATTAGAAGTTGTAGAGAGGTATGTGTTCCCAATAGAGAATGTATAATTATACCATTTCTGTCCATTTGAATGTGGCTGAACAGTTGATTAACTTTAACTTGTACTAGCAGGACACATTTCTATGTTAGATCAAGTCAGTTACCAACAATTTTAATCTTCTGATGATCTATCTGACTCTGACATAGGGAAAGATAGTTTGGTGCACTGATATTAAAAAATGCTTCTTGGAGGGCGCCTGGGTGGCTCAGTTGGTTAAGCATCCAACTCTTGATTTCAGCTCCCGTCATTATCTCGTGCTTCATGGGACTGAGTCTCCCTTGGGGCTCTACACTGGCAGTACGGAGCCTGCTTGAGATTCTCTCTCTCTCTCTCTCTCTCTCTCTCTCTCTCTCTCTCTCCCTCTCTCTCTCTACTCCTCCCCTGCAAAAATAAAAATTTTTTAAATGCCCTTTTTCAGAGCTATTCATACATAACTTGAATCTGAAATTGTGTGCGCTTCTCAATAGTGGATCTTTGAGGGTATGTATGGGCCATGGCTCCAAGACCTACCCCAGAATGTGGCATCATGAAGCTAACATCATATTTCTAAATTCTGACCGGGTATGGTACTTCCCAGCTGTTAGTGCCAGGTGAAATTATGAATGTGTTGTCACTAGCTTTTCATAACCAGTAACACCTATTCCAGTTAGATTGGTCATATTCCCCTATTCTTGGTCTTCATTCATTTATTCTTGTTTTTTGTTTGTTTTTTAGATATCATTATCACATATGGGCTGTGCAGGACCCCCTTCTTTATATATTAATTCAATAAAATTCGAGTGCCTGTCATGTGCTAGGTATGCTTCTTGGTGCTTGGAATATAAAGGTGAAGAGTTTTCCTCAGGTAGCAGTGTAGGCTCCTCCCCTCATGAAGTTTACAGAATAGTGAACATAGATGGTACACATAAGTACATTACACAGTATGTTGGAAGATGATTAGTCTTCTGCTATCTCCTTTCTCCACTCCCATTCTCCTCCTCCCATAGGCAACCATTCCAAATTGTGTATTTATATTTGTATACTTTTTTTTCAAATTGTGCATTATTTATTGTGTGGTGTATTTTTAAAATATATTTAAATGGTATTAAAGATCTATCTCTTGAGGCACCTGGGTGGCTCAGTCAGTTGGGCATCTGACTTTGGCTCAGGTCATGATCTCACAGTTCATGAGTTCGAACCCCGCGTCAGGCTCTGTGCTGGTGGCTCAGAGCCTGGAGCCTGCTTCAGATTCTGTGTCTCCCTCTCTCTCTGACCTTCACCAGCTCATCCTCTGTGTCTCTCTGTCTCTCTATCTCAAAAATAAATAAACATTAACAAATGTTTTAAAGATCTATCTCATAGTATTTGTGAACAATGCTTCAGACTGCTCCATAATATTTATACACATTCCCGACATTTTATTTATTCTCTCAGCAGTGAGCACCTAACTTAAATAGCCTTCAACTTCCTGCCACTATAAATAACACTGCAGTGAACAAACATCACGACATATGCTCCGTTAAGGAACTGTGTGAACATTTCTCAGAGATATATACCTAGGGGTAAAATTGCTATGCAAGAAAACGTGTGTATGCTGCATTTACTTGAGGTGTGCCAGACTGCTCTGCAGAATGGATGCACCAATTTACCATTGCACTCATCAGTGCACATGGGCTCCTGTGTTCTCATGTTCATGCCAACAGTTAGCATTATACAGTTCTTTACTTTTCTCCATGTGATAGGATGAAATGGCATCTTATTTTTGTCTTAACTTGATCTGGATGTGAGCACCTCTTCATATATGCATTAGTCATTGGGGGGTTTTCCCCCTGAAGTTTTCTGTATATAATTTTCATTTGGAGTTGAATTAGTTGATTTGTAAGAGTCATTGTACTGTGTACAATAGCTGTTGGCTTTAGATACTGCAAGTATGTTCTCCTATTCTGTCATCTGTCTATTGGTGGTGCTTCACAGAAAACCTCAATTTTTATATAATTAGGCAATAAGTGTTTTGCCTTATTCTTCATACTTCTGAAATTTTACTTTAGAGGTCCTTTTCTGTCCCTCTGTTCACTTTATAGATTTACTTTTCACATTAGGTTCTTAATTCTTCTGGAGACTGCTTTGGTCTGTTCTGGCTAGCATTACTATCTTAGTTTTTTTCAAGATGTCTTATTTTTCTCTACAAAAGTAGCTAATTTTCTTGATACCACCGACTATATAATAATTTTTTCCATTGACTTCTAGACCTACCTTTTTCATTTACTGTTTGTCTGAGTTTCCTGTTCTATTTAATTGGTCTTTCTGTTTGACCATGTACAATTACTATACTGTTTTTTAATGATATGACTCTGTAGGATGTCATTTATAGGAGGGCACATCTTCAATGTTTTTTTCCCCTTAAGATTCACTAATTCTCAACTTTTATTCTTCCCTATATAATTAACAGTAAGTGCATTGAATTTTTTTAAGAAATCCATCTGCTAAGCGGTGCCTGGTGGCTCGGTCAGTTAAGCATCAGACCTCTGCTCAGGTTATGATCTCACAGTTCGTGTGTTCAAACCCCACAAGGGGCTCTGTGCTGTCAGTGCAGAGCCTGCTTCAGGCCTCTGCCCCACCCACTCAAAAATAAATAAGCATTAAGAAAATCCATCTGCCTCAACAAAATGTTAGCACCCATATTCAACAATACTTAAAAGGATCATCCATCACAATCAAATGAGATGTATTCTGGGAATTCAAAGATGATTCAGTATTTGCAAACCAATCAGTATGATTCACGAACAAAATGAAGGATAAAAGTCATGATCATCTCAACAGATGCTGAAAAATATTTTGACAAAATTCAACATCATTTATGATAAAAACTCTCAACAGTGTGGGTTTAGAGGGAACATACCTCAACATAGTAAAGACCATGTATGAAAAACCCAGAGTTAACTTCATACTCAAATGTGAAAACCTGAGAGATTTTCCTCTAACATCAAGAATAAGACATGGATGCCCACTCTCACCACTTTAATTCAAAATAGGACTGGAAGTCCTAGCCACAGTAATCAGATAAGAAAAATAAATAAGAAAAAAATTTTTTTAAATGGGGGGGCGCCTGGGTGGCTCAGTCGGTTAAGCGTTCTACTTTGGCTCAGGTCACGATCTCGTGGTCCATGAGTTCAAGCCCTGTGTTGGGCTCTGTGCTGACAGCTCAGAGCCTGGAGCCTGTTTCAGATTCTGTGCTTCCCTCTCTCTCTGTCTCTTCCCTGCTCATGCTCCATCTCTCTCTCAAAAATAAATAAACATTAGAAAATAAAGAAAAAGAAAAAGAAGTAAGAGCCATCCATATTAGTAAGGAAGAAGATACACTGTCACTATTTGCAGATGACATGGTACCATACATAGGATACTCTAAAGACGCCACCAAAAAACCATTAGAAGTAATAAATGAATTCAGTAAAGTTGCAGGGTACAAAATTAATGTACAGAATTGGTAGTGTCTCTATACACTAATAATGAAGTAGCAGAAAGAGAAATTAAGAAAACATCCCCATTACTATTGCACCAAAAGTAATAAAATATCTTGTAATAAACTGAACCAAGGAGGTGAAGGGCTTATCTTCTGAAAATTATAAAAACATTGATGAGAGAAATTGAAGATGGCACAAATAGAGATATATTCCATTCTCATGGATTGGGAGAATTAATATTTTTAAAATGTACATCTACAGATTCAGTGCAATTCCTACCAAAACAGCATTTTTTATAGAACTGGAACAAATAAGACTAAAAATTGTATGGAACCCCCCCCCACACACACACACACAAATAGCCAAAGCAGCCTTGAGAAAAAAGAACAAAGCAGGAGGAATTACAATTCTAGATTTCAAAATATACTACAAAACTACAGTAATCAAAATAGTATGGTCCTGGCAGAAGAATAGACACATAGATCAATAAAAACAGGCTAGAAAGCCCAGAAATAAACCATACTTTTATGGTCAATCTATGACAAAGGAGGAATGATATAAAATGAGGAAAAGATAGTCTCTTCAGTAAATTGTGCTGGGAAACTAGATAGCTACCTGCAAAAGAGTGAAACTGGACCATACACAAAAATAAATTCCAAATGGATTAAAGACCTAAATGTGAGACCTGAAACCTTAAATTTCCTAGAAGAGAACAGGCATTAATTTCTTTAATATCAGCCAGAGAAACATTTTTCTAGATCTGTCTCCTAAGGCATTCAAAATATTTTTGCAAAAGCAAAAATAAACTATTGGGACTTCACCAAAATAAAAAGCTTTTACACAGCAAAGGAAATCATCAATGAAACAAAAGGCAACCTGCTGAATGAGGGATGATATTTGCAAATGATATAACCTGATAAGGGGTTAATGTTTAAAAAATAGAAAGAACTTAGCTCAAGACCAAAAAAAAAAAAAATCCAATTTAAAAATGACCAGAGGACCAAAATAGATATTTTCCCAAAGAAGACATACGGCCAATAGACATGTTAGAAGATGCTCAACATTACTAATCATCAGGGAAAAGCCAATCGAAACCACAATGAGATGTCACCTCATACCTATCACGATAGCTAAAATCAGAAAGATAAGAGGGGCACCTGGGTGGCTCAGCTGGTTAGGTGTCTGACTCTTGATTTTGGCTCAGGTCATGATCTCATGACTTGTGGGATGGAGCCCCGCATCAGTATGTCTGCTGACAGCACAGAGCCTGCTTGGGATTGTCTCTCGCCCTCCCTTTCTCTGGCTCCATCCCACTCTCTCTCAAAATAAGTAAATACACCTTAAAAAAACATAAAGAGACAAGAAATAACAAGTGTTGGTGAGGATGTGAAGAAAAAAGAACCTTGTGCACTTTGGTGGGAATGTAAGTTGATGTAGCCACAGTGAAAACCTCTATGGAGGCTCCTCAAAATTAAGAATAGAAACACCGTATGATCCAGTAATTTCACTTCTGGGTATTTACCCCCCAAAACCCAAAAATAGTAGTTCACAAAGATATGTCCCCCTATGTTTATTGTAGCATTATTTATAATAACTAAGAAATGGAAGCAACCCAAGTGTCCATTGATAGATGAGTGAATAAAGAAAAGGTGGTACACACACAGACACACACAGACACACACACACACACACACACAGAGGAAAATTATATAGCCATTCAAAGAATAAGATCTTGCTATTTGTGACAGCATAGGTAGACCTGGAAGGTATTACACTAAGTGAGGTAAGTCAGACTGAGAAAGACAAATACCACAGACCTATAAATGCAGAGAATAAACTGATAGTTGCCAGAGGAAAGGGTGGTAGAGAGAATGGGCAAAATCTGTAAAGGGGAGTGGGAGATACAAGCTTCCACTTATGGAATGACTAAGTCATGGGAATAAAAGGTACAGCATAGGAAATATAGTCAATGACATTATAATAGCATTATATGGTGACATATGATAGCTATTCTTGTGGTGAGCACAGCATAATGAAAAAAATAAAAATCTATCTGTAGGTTTAATTGAGATGCATGGAATATATAGATTAATTTGAAGAAGATTTGTATCTTTTAAAAATAACAAGTGTGGAGTATTTTTATATTCTATCATTAGAATTTTAAAGTTTTCTCAGTGGAGATTTTCTCTATTGTAAAATCCTTATACTTTGTTTTCGTTGCTATTGTAAATACCTTCTAATTGTATCTGTGTTGAGTGATTTTTGGTTAGAGAAATGCAAAGGAGTTTTACAGGATGATCTTTATCTAGTAATTATGCTGAACTACCTTAATGGTTCTCAGAGTTTGTTTCTACATTCTATCATTTACAAATGATAGTTTTGTCACTTCCTTTCTAAACTTTACACTAGTATTCTTCTTTATTTTTCTTCTAGCATTGGCCAGGTCCTATAGTGCTGTTAAGCAGTAGTAATAGTGTGATGCCTTGTCATGTTCCTAATTTTAAAGGGGAATGCGTTTAAATTTCTCCATTAGGTAAAATGTTTATAATATTATATAAACTTCACCAAAATAAGAGAGTTGCAATTTTTTAAATCATTACAAGTAGGGCTGAACATTCTTAAGGCCTTTTGGGGGATATCATTTTGCATATTAATATGATTTTTCTCTTTTACTAATTAATTCACCAAATACTTATTCAGTACCTGTTAAGGGTCAGGTACTGCTGTAAGCCCTTGGGATATAAGTCAACAAAGCAGATGTCTGGTCTCATGGAGATTGCACAGTAAGAGAACATAATACATGAGTAAATATTTGAAGGTAATAAGAACTATAGAAAAGAGCAAAACAGGAGAAGGGAGATCAGGAGGAGGGCGGCTGGAGGGTGCGTGATAGGATTAAATACTGTAGTCAAGGCAGCGCTCATTGGAAAGGTGAGGTTTGAGAAAGGAGGAGGTAAAGGACTCAGGCAAGCAGACAGCGGGGGGGAAGGGTGTTTAGGCAGAGGAATGAGCAGAGCAAATGCACTTCTGTGCTGTTCACACAGGGCAGGCAAGGCTCTTGTGGCTAGAGCAGAGAGAGAGGTTATAGACAGGCCTAGGGACAGTGTTTAGACCACTGTAAGGACTTTGGCTTTACTGTGAGTGGTAAAGTCATTATAGGCTTTCAAGAAGAAGAATGACATTAATTGACATTTTAAAGGGACCGCTCTGGCTCCTGTGTTGCGGACAGGTTGTAGGGAGGCAGGCATAGAAGGAGAGAGCTGCTTTGGGCCGTGCGGTGTTCCGGTGTTCGAGATGACAGCTGCCGGATGAGATGGTAGCAGCGGAGGTACTGGAAGCTGTTTTATTCCTGATCTATTTGAGCAGGTTTTATGTAAGCTACGAGAAAAAAGAGAACTCAAGAATGATTCCAATATGATTGGTGAAATGTTTATTTATTTTAAGAGAGAGAGAAGTGACCAGGGGAGGGACAGACAGAGAGAGAGAGAGAGAGAGGAGAGAGGATCCCAAGCAGCCTCCATGCTGTCATGCAGAGCCCAACATGGGGCTCGATACCATGAATCATGAGATCCATAACCTGAGCCAGAAATCAAGAGTGGGACACTTAACCGACGAAGCCACCCAGGCGCCCCCAGTATTTCTTTGAAATGTGATCCCAGAGCTTTTGCTTTGAACACCTGGAAGTATAGGGCTCCTATCAACTGAGATAAGAAGGGCCTCAGGTGAAACAGATCTGGAAGACTATCAGTGGTTCAGTTTGGTGCACGTTGACTTTGAGATACTGAAGTGGAAACACTGAGTGGGAAGTAGAACATATGAATCTGGGGTTTGGAAAAAATCTTACTTGAAGACAGGGATTTAGGAAGCATAGGTACATAGATGGTTTTCAGAGCCGTAGGACTGGATGAGATCACCAAGAGAAGAAGTGTAAATAGAAAAGAGCACCAAGGACTGAGTCCTAGAAGACATAATATTAAAAAGCTGAAGAGGAAGTATTTGCAAAGGAGACAGAAAAGAAACAAATAGGTGGGAAGAAGAGAGAAGGTGGTGTCCTGGACACCAAGTGAAGAAAGTGAGTCAGATGAGAAGTGGTTGTTGAATTAGCAATATAGAGATCATTTGTGACCTAGAAAAGAGGAGTTTGGTGAAGCGATGGAACAAAAGTCTGATTAGAGAGGGTTTAAGACAGAAGGAGAGAAAAGGAATTAACAAATAATAGAAAACTATGAAGGAGTTTTGCTACACAGGGGAGACAACAAACAGGATGGTAACTGACAGGGTAAGCAAAGCCAAGAGAAGTGGTTTGGGCTTTTCTTAAGCGGAAGAAATAATTTTTCTTTTCTTTTCTTATCCTTTTTTTTTTTTTTTTTTGGTGCTTATAGGAGTGATTCACTAGGCATGAAGAGTTGATGATGAAGGGTATAGAACAGCATTGCTGGAGTGGTACCTTGGAGCAGGGAAGAGGAGGGGAGGTCCAGTCCATAAATGGAGTAGCAGGCTTTAGAGTGCGTAGCTCACCCACGTAAATAGGTAGGAAGGCAGGATATATGGGTACAGATTTTAAAGATGAGTAAAAAAAAAAATGGTGAAGGGAACAAATGCAAGTTCTCTTACGATTGCTTTCCTTTTCTTTAAAATAGAAAGCAAACATAACTGAGAGTGAGTAGGAGGGTTAATAATGTGGTAAATTGTATTTTGGGATATTGTCTTTGAATTCCCGGAATAAATACTTTCTAAATATATTTGTAAAATATGTTTATGAATTCAGTTAACTAATATCTTATTTAGGACTTCCACATAAACTTTTATAAGTAGGCTCATGTGGTTTTTTGTTTCTTTTTAAATCATGTTGTTCTTATCCAGTTTGGGAAGAAAGCATATATGAGGTTCACAAAAGATACTGGGCAGGTATTGCTCTTCTCTTCTTTTCCTGGAACAACCTGTATATCATTAGAACTTACTGTCCCTGCAAATCAGGTAGAACCTACCTCTAAAACCATCTATGTCTGTCTTTCTAAGTTTTCTGTGCCAATTATGGCATCTTGTATTTTTCTAAGAATTCATCCATTTCATTTTGACTTTTAAATGTATAAGCATTCATAATATTCATTTGTGTTAAAAACTCACTTCTCTCTATGGTTCTTTTTTTGTTGTCCATTTTCATCTCTTTTTTCTTGATTAGTCTGGCTAGGGTTGTATCTATTTTCAAGAACCAGTTTTGGGTTTCTAAACATTGACAGTGTTTGGGTTTTGTATTTCACTGAGTTCTTAACTTTTTACTATTTGGGTCCTCTCTGTTGCTCTTTTTCAAATCCATTTATCTGAATACTCGTGTTAACCTTGTTTTCTGGTGAGTACAGCTTGTTTCTCATTAAATTCCCTCCCCAATGTGACATGTAGTTTTCATTAACTAGTCTTTAGCTGCCTTCACTTGTGATTTTCCTTCTTATTGTTTTGTTTTCTTCGTTTTTTGTTTTTTTGCTTGTTTTTTATTCTCTGAGTGACAGAACTTGGCACATCTCTATAGGAAGCTCTCCCTTCAATGTGCCTAGACAACCTAATTTACTTTTTCCCTTCAGTGTCCTCTGTTAATTATGACACATTTTATTCAATCATGGATTTATCTGTCTTAGATGCCTTACTGTTCAATATCCTTAATATCTATCCTAAAGTTTTAATGTTCCACAAGTCAGCTTAAGCATTTTAAATACAAAGTTAGTGGGGCACCTGGATGGCTCAGTTGGTAGAGCATGAGACTCATAATCTCAAGGTAGTGACTTCAAACCCCGTGTTGGGTGTGGAGCCTACTTTAAAAATACATACATACGTATATACATACGTAAATACAAAATTAGTAAATAGTGTTCTAATAGGACTCTAACTATAAGAGACAGGAATTTATCTAAGTAACCTTAAGAAAAACTGGTAGGGGAGATAGTTATTATAGAAACAAAATGTAGGAAAGGACTTGGAAAGGCTCTGGAAGGCCTAAGGAATCACATCAGCTTTAAAAACCACCTTCTCTCTTTTTATCTCTCTGTTTCCTTTCTCCTCTAGTATTGATGTTCCTTTATGGCTTTAGCTTGTCATGACAAGCTTCATAGTACCCTTTCAGTGTTGGTTCTCACTAATCTTTTTCTCATTACTTCTTAGTCATAAGTTCACAGATAGGAAATTGATGGGCCAACTCATGTTTTCACATGGCATGGATTGCTGGCCACCATGGTAGATTGGTTTCTTTGGGGTCAGGTACTGACAACCTCCAGTCTGTTCAACTGTGGGCCTAGGGTAGAGTCATGTGGCTCAGAACATGTCTGTCTAAGGGCTGGCTCCACAGCAGTGATTATAGGCAAATATATCCTTCTAGAAGAGATAGTAGACATGCAAGGGCAATAATGGAATCCACCAGGTCTCCAATTAATTACCTTTTGGATTTATTTTAATTTTCTTCCAATAATACTGAGTTAAGAGCACTATAATAGCAATCAGTTCATTGAGCACATCACCACTTCTTCATTTCCATATAGTTCAACAAAGAACAAAATGGCTTCCACTAACCACTTAGTTATAAGATGTGCATAAAAAGACAAATACAGTAATCCCACCTTATCTGCAGGGGATATACTCCAGGACCCCCAGTGGATGCCTGAAAGGATAGTACCAAACCCTATATATGTTGTTTTTTCCTATACACACATACCTACAATAAAATTTAATTTATAAATAAGGCACAGTAAGAAGTTAATAACAAAATATAACATATAATAATATACTGTAATAAAAGTTATGTGAATGTGGTCTCTCTCAAAATGTGTTATCTGTCCTTACCCTTCTTGGATGATGTGAGATGATAAAATGCTGGTGTGCTGAGATGAAGTGAGGTAGATGACATAGGCACTGGGATGTAGCATCAGGCTACTACTGACCTTTTGATGCTCTGTCAGGAGGGTCATCTGCTTCCAGACCAGAGTTGACTAAGGGTAACTGAAACCAGGGAAAGAGAAATTGCTGATAAGAGGAGACTACGGTAACCCATGTAAAAGATGGGCAAAAGATTTAAACAGAGGATATACAATAAGCACATGACAGGATGCTCAACATCATTAGTCATTAGGTAAATGCAGATAAAAGCCACACCAGGCACCACCTCACATCCACTAGGATGGCTATGATCAAAATTGGAAAATGCCAAGTGTGGATGAGGGTGTGGGACAACTGGAACCCTAGTATATCAATGGTAGCTCTTAAAACAGTATGGCTACTGTGCAGTCTGGTGGTTTCTCAGAAAGTTAAACAAATTTGTTATATGAACAAGCAGTTGTACTACTAGGTATGTGCATAGAGAATTACAGACATGCATTCACACAAAACTTGTATGTAAATGTTCATAGGAGCAGTGTTCATAATAAACAAAAGGTGGAAACAACCTAAATGTCCATCAACTGATAAATGGATCAACTAAATGTGGTATATCCATACAAAGGAAAACTATTCAGTCATAAAAGGAATTGAATGCTGATACATGCTACAACATAGATAAACCTTGAAAACATTTTGCTCAGTGAAAGAAATCAGACATAAATGGCCACATGTGGTATGATTTCATTTCCAAAATAGGCAAAACCTTAGAAATGAAGAGTAGATTAGTGGCTGCCAGGGGCTGGAGGAAGAAGGAAATGGGGGTGACTGCTAATGGGCATGGGCCTCTTTTTGGGGTGATACAACTGTTCTGGAATGAGACAGTGTTGATGGTTGCATACCCTTATGAATACTCTAAAAAACACTGAATTGTATGCTTTAAAATACTGAGTTTTATGACATGTGAATGATACCTCAAAAATGTTTTCGCATAAAAAATGTGCAGAGGTTTCTAAGCTTTTTTATAGGAAAACACTACTTACAGCTATTTCAGTTAAAATACATATATTGCTTTCGAAAGCCATTTTATTATTTAAAATGTGATTACTTGTTTTTCAGTAATTAGCAGACTTTAGTATTCTAGTATTACAACTAATTTTTTGGCTACAGGAAGATTTTAATAAAATAGGATTTTTTTTTCTTGTCTCTCAACAGTTTCTACTTCTGCCCCTGAGGAAGAGGCAATAAACAGTTTGGAGATGTTGTCACTGCCTGAGTACAGATACAAAAGGGCCAACTTGCCACCAGATAAGACAAGAGAATTGTCCTCACAAGATACCAATCAGTATGTTCATGAGATTTTAGAATTTCAGAAGAAAAATGCAAACAAAATTAAAACCTTAAGCGGTGTGTTTTGGGGGAATCATCCCCAAAGAAAACGCAGAGGATACTCAGAAAAGTGTTGTCTTAGAGGATGTACTAAAGAAGAACTCAGCATTGCATGCTTTCCATATATTGATCATAAAAACTTACAGAAACATGTAACATCAGTCATGGCTGACATATACTAACCATCATAGGAATTATACTAACTTAATAAAAGCTTAATATATTTATTTTATTTTTGGTAATTGTCCTTGTAGGTTCTTTGCTGTGAATACCATCTAGCTGCACTTGCAGGCACTTAATAATACATTATGTGGTAATAGGAATCTTGGTATTTTCTTTGGTAATCCCAATTTTTCATATATTTTTATATTTGAAGAAGATCTTACTGGAGGTGGCATGATCCATGTAGACATCTGAGAATTACCTGTCCATGCTCGTCATTGTGCTTGAAACTCTCTCAGGCTGCATTTAAATGGCTTATGGAATGTTCTGCATTCCATCTGTATGACATACAGACTGACGCCCATGACTATTAGGCTCACTCCCTTATGCCAATACATCTGTCCGACCACGTTAAAAATAACTAACCAACTACCACTCCTAGTAGGAGCTCTTATACTGTAATAGTAGGTATGCTTTTAATTCCTTGAGTTTTATTATAGTAACTGGTCAGAAAGTTGCTATTGAAGACTTAAAGAGAGTTCAGTGAATGTCTCTAGATTACAAAAATTTCTCCAAGATACTAGGTCTTTGCTTCAAAAGTATTGATATCATGTGATACTCCATTTTGGCTTGGTCAGAATAGAGTGCTGACCTAGCCAGCAGTGACAGCATCCCCTGGGAACTTGTTAGAAATGCAGTTCTCAAGTCCCACCCCAGACCTACTGAACCAGAAACTCTGGGTGTGGGGCTCAGCAACCTGCATTGTTACAAGTCCTCCCACTCATTCTGAGGTTAGTTAAAGGTCAAGAACTGCTGGTAAAAGTCATGTTGAAATCTGATACTAGTTATGTGCTTGCATATCTCAACTCAATATGATGTTATAACACCAAGTTCTTGGTGTATTTTTCTACTTTTTGTCCACATGTGAAATATTTTCAATGGTACAAATTAGAGAAGAACCTAATCCATAATATCCAAAGTGGAATTCTTACTTTCCACTGCTAATTTGGAGGTAAGCATCATTTGATATATTTCTCAAGTTTCTCAAATATGTACTGTAACGCTCTTTACAATTAAAATTTTGATTCCTATTTGGCGCTGTTATTTCTTAGGACAAAGATTCTTTTTCACGTGTATTTATATCATATACACTTAGAATGCATTAATAAATATGTCCGAACTTTTTGAACAGTTCCTGGGTAGTCTACATTCAGTTATCTTTCTGAATATGGGGAGTCACCTGCTGAGATACAAAATGACAGATCACATCATGGTTTAGTAGTAGATGAAGTCTGCTGAGCATTAGATGAAAATGCAACATTGAGAAATGCCTATGCTCAGGCCAAAATGCAGTGATGCACTTGAGCCCGGTTTGAATTATAGATTTGTCCTGTAGTCTAAGAATAAAAATACAGAAGACCGAGGAGTTAAGATGGCAGAGAAGTAGGGGGACCGGGGTTTCCCTCATCCCTCAAACACAGCTGTGGTGAGGTCAGATCAGCTGGAACACCTGGGAAATCAATCCGTGGAGTGACAGAAAGACCTCCACAGGTGGAGGGAGACAGCTATGCAGGACAGAGGTGCTGGTCTGTGAATTGGAGCTAAAACAGGGTAGGCACGAAGGGGAGGGACCCCCTTCTGTGGAGAGAGAAGAGAGAGACCGAGAGGCTGTGCAAGGGTGGTGCTGTGCCAGCACAAGAGAAAACCCTGTCTGGACCACGCGCTGGGGAAGGAGAACTATGGAGAGTGCCAGTTTCTATTCTGCAAACAGCTTCAGGAGCTGAAGATTGGAGTTTTCAATCCACCGTGTGTGCGCACCTGGTTGGGAGGAGGCTGGCCCGGGATGCAGTACTGATCTCAGGGGTACACTGGGAGAGAACGGTCTCCCCAAGGATAAAAGACCCTGCAGGCGCCAACCAAAGGCCTTTTATTGGCAGGGCTAAGTGACGCTGCAGAAGAACAGAGTCTGCGAGGGGCAGGGCTCGAGGCATCAGGGTTTGAATCCCAGCCCAGCACCTAGGAGGTGTGGGAGACCACAGAGCCTGGCAAGCTGAGCGCCCACCCTCTGCGATGGGGTCTGCTTGAACAGCATGGTTTGAGATACCCAGTCTGGAGAGGAGAGACTGGGGTATCGCCATTGCCATTGTTTTCCCCATCACAGACAGGGTGGTACTTAAGGGGACAGCATGGCAACGCCCAGTAGAGGTAGAACCTTTTATATCAACCCCTGTCCTTCTGTGCCCACAACTGCTTATCTACTAGAGCGAGACTGTCAATGAGCGAACAGACAGCTTCTCCTCCAGACCAGACCAGCCATGTCCCAGGCACGAATACAACTAATCTGTGGTTTTGTATGTTAGTCTGCTTGTCTTTTTTTTCTTCTCTTTTTCTTTCTACCCTTTTCTTTCTTTCCTTTAGAATAATTTAGAATAAGGCTCATAGTTTACTTGATTTCTGGTCAATCCATATATATATATAAATATATATATATATACACATTCTCATATATATATATATACATTCTCATATGTATACATTCTCATATATATATATTTCTTTCTCTGATTTGTTTAATCAGGCAATTTTACTCTATTCTTTTTATACCTTTTCTATATCTCCTTCTTTATTTTCCTTTTTTTCTCTCTAGATTAAGCTGTATAGTTTCTCTGATACTCTGCGTGGTCTTTTTTCCCCACCTCTTTCATTTTAATCTTTGTATGGGATCAAATACCCCACACACACTTTCCTTTTTTCCAGGGTTACTAGAACAAACCAAAGCACACTGGTGGAAGGCCAAACAATCCAAGCTCCTCCAAGGAGGAGCTCTGCAATGGACTGACCAATGGGACAGAGCAGCCAAATACCTAACAACAGAGTCCATGCAACACACTCCAAAAACACTTCCTGAAGTGCCAGGCCCTGGACAGTGTATGACCCCTTCTTAATATAGTAGTACTTGCAGGTGCAGGATACATAAGTTATTAAAACACATAAAAAACAGAAACCTAGTCAAAATGACAAAATGGAAATTATCCTCAAAAGAAAATCTAGGAAGAAATGACAGCAAGAGAATTACTCAAAACAGATGTAAACAAGATATCTGAACAAGAATCTAGAATAATAGTCATAAGACTAATAGCTGGGCTTGAATAAAAAAACATAGAAGACAGCAAAAAACCTACTGCAGCAGAGATCAAAGACCTAAGAAACAGTCATGATGAATTAATAAATGCTATAAGTGAGATGCAAAATAAACTCGATACAGTGACAGTGAGGACAGAAGAAGCAAAGGAGAGAAGAGGTGAAATAGAAGGTAAAATTATGGAAAATGATGAAGCTGAAAAAAAGAGGGAAAGGAAATTACTAGACAATGCGGGGACAATAAGAGATCTAAGTGATTCAATGAAACAAAATAGTATCTATATCATAGGAGTTCCAAAAGAAGTTGAGAGAAAGAGTAGAAGGTTTATTTGAACAAATTATAGCTGAGAATCTTCCTAATCTGAGGAAGGAAGCAGGCACCCAAGTCCAAGAGGTGCAGAGAAATCCCCTTCAAAATCAACAAAAACAGATCAACACCATGACATATCACAGTGAAACTAGTAAAATACAAAGACAGAGAATTCTGAAAAGCAGCTAGTGACAAATGGGCCTTATCCTACAAGAGTAGATACATAAGGTAGTAGCAGACCTGTCCAGTGAAACTTGTCAGGCCAGAAGGGAGTAGCAGGAAATATTCAATGTGCTGAATAGGAAAAATATGCAGCCAAGAATCCTTTGGTGGAGCAAGGGTGGAGCTGTCATTCAGAATAGAAGAGATAAAGGTTTTCCCACATAAAAACTAAAGGAGTTCGTGACCACTAAACCAACCCTGCAAGAGATCCAAGGTGGACACTGTGTAGGGGAAAGCAGCAAAGACTACAAAGGACCACAGACATCACCACAAGCACAAAACCTGCAGATAATACAATGTCACTAAATCCATATCTTTGAGTAATTACTCTAACTGTAAATGGACTAAATGCTCCAATCAAAAGACATAGGGTATCATTAAAAAAAAAAAAAAAAAGATCCATCTGTATGCTGCCTATGAGAGACTCATTTCAGATCTGAGGACACCTGCAGATTGAAAGGGGATCGAGAACCATCTATCATGCTACTAGATGTCAAAAGAAACCAGAGTAGCCACACTTATAATAGACAAACTAGACTTTAAAACAAAGACTGTAATGAGAGATGAAGAATGACATAAAAAAAGAGCTAACAATTGTAAATGTTTATGCCCTCCACATAAACACCCAAATATATAAATCAATTAATCACAAACATAAACAAGTGTACAGATCATAACACTATGATAGTAGGGGATTTAAATACCCCACTTATAGCAATGGATAGATCATCTAGGAAGAAAACCAATAAGGAAACATGGCTCAGAATGACACATTGGACCAGATGGCATTAACATCCAAACTTCAGAACTTTTCAACCTAACACAGAAGAATACACATTCTTCTCAAATGTACATGGAACATTCTCTAAAATAGATCACATACTAGGTCACAAAATAGCCCTCAACAAGTATAAAAGGATTGATTTCATATCATGCATATTTTCAGATCACAACACTATGAAACTTGAAATCAACCACAGAAAAAATTTGGAAAGCCCCCAAATACATGGAGGTTAACCAGGAAATTAAAGAAGAAAATTTAAAATACACAGAAGCAAATAAAAATAAAAACAGGATAGTCCAAACCCTTTGGATGCAGCAAAAGCGGTCCTAAGAGGAAAATACGTTGCAATTCAGGCCTATCTCAAGAAGCAAGAAAGCTCCCAAACATACAACCCAACATCACACCTATAGAAGCAAGAAAGGCAACAGCAAAAACAGCCCAAACCCAGTGGAAGAAGGGAAATAACAAAGATTAGAGCAGAAATAAACAATATAAAATAATTAAAAAAACCAGAATAGATCAATGAATCTAAGAGCTGGATTGTTGAAAGATTATACAAAATTGACAAAGCCCTAGCCAGACTTCTCAAAAAGAAAATAAATAGGACCCAAATAGATAAAATATAAATAAAGTAGGAGAGATCACAATCAACACCACAGAAATACAATTATTTGAGAATACTATGAAAAATTATATGCCAACAAACTGGACAATCTGGAAGAAATGGACAAATTCCTGGACACCCACACATTACCAAAACTCAAACAGGAAGAAATAGAAAATCTGAACAGACCCATAACCACAAAGAAATTGAACTGCTTTCCAAAAACCTCCCCACAAATAAGAGTCCTGGGCCAGATGGCTTTCTATGGGGATTCTACCAGATATTTAAAGAAGAGTTAATACCTATTTTTCTGAAGCTGTTCCCCCAAAAAACAGAAAGGAAAACTTCCAGACTCATTCAATGAAGCCAGCATTACCTTGATTCCAAAACCAGACAAAGACCCTAATATAAAGAATTACAGGCCAAGGTCCCTGATGAACATGGATGCAAAAATTCTCAACATGATACTAGCATAACAAATTCAACAGTATATTAAAAGAATTATTCACCATGATTAAGTATGATTCACTTCTGGGTTGCAGGGCTGGTTCAATATTCTCAAATAATCAATGTGATACATCACATAGAATAAAGGATAAGAACCATAAGATCCTGTCATTAGATACAGAAAAAGCATTTGACAAAATACAGCATCCTTTCTTAATAAAAACCCTCAAGAAAGCCAGGATGGAAGGAACATACTTTAATGTCATAAAAGCAATATATGAAAGGCCCACAGCTAATATCATCCTCAATGGGGGAAAAAATGACAGCTTTCCCCCTGAGATCAGAAACACGACAGGGATGTCCCCTCACACTACTGTTATTCAACATAGTGTTGAAAGTTCTAGCCTCAGCAATCAGACAAAACAAAAGGCAGCCAAATTGGTAAAGAAAAAGTCAAATTTTCACTCTTCACAAATGACATAATACTCTACATGGAAAATCTGAAAGACTCCACCAAAACACTGCTAGAGCTGATACACGAATTCAGCAAGGTTGCAGTATATAAAATTGACATACAGAAATTGGTTGCATTTTTACACACTGATAAGGAAGGAATTTATCCCATTTAGGATTTCACAAAACCATAAAATACCTAGGTATTTTATGAAGAAGACACAAAGAAATGGAAAATTATTTCATGTTCATGGATTGGAAGAACAAATATTGTTAAAATTTCAATACTACCCAATGCAATCTACACATCCCATGCAATTCCAATTAAACAGAACTCTTCACAGAGCTAGAACAAACAATCCTAAAATTTGTATGGAACCACAAAAGACCCTGAATAGCTGATGTAATATTGAAAAAGAAAACCAAAGCTGGAGGCATCACAGTCCCAGACTTTTACCTGTATTACAAAGCTGAATCATCAAGACAGTATGGTTCCGGCAAAAAAAAACAAACAAAAAAAAAACCAGACTGGACTAGAATAGAGAACTCAGAAAGAGACCTACAAATATATGGCTAGCAAATTTGACAAAGCAGGATAGTATCCAATGGAAAAAAGACAATTTCTTTAGCAAATGGTGCTGTGAGAAATGGACAGCAACATGCAGAAGAATGAAACTGGACCAATTTCTTTTTTTTTTTTTTAATATTTTTATTTTTATTTTTAATTTATTTTTTTTACAAATAGTTTATTGTCAAATTAGTTTCCACATAACACTCAGTGCTCATCCCCACAAGTGCCCTCCTCCATGCCCATCCCCCC
>NW_024080683.1:4012288-4137725 GCF_003009895.1 Hyaena hyaena | reverse complement strand
GCCGCATCCCATAGATTTTGAATTGTTGTGTTTTCATTTTCATTTGTTTCCATATATTTTTAAATTTCATCTCTAATTGCCTGATTGGCCCATTCATTCTTTAGAAGGGTGTTCTTTAACCTCCATGTTTTTGGAGGTTTTCCAGACTTCTTCCTGTAATTGATTTCAAGTTTCAAAGCATTATGATCTGATAGTGTGCATGGTATGATCTCTATTCTTTTATATTTATTGAGGGCTGCTTTATGTCCCAGTATGTGATCTATCTTGGAGAATGTGCCATGCGCACTTGAGAAGAAAGTAAATTCCCTGGCCTCAGGATGTAAAGCTCTAAATATATCCGTCAGATCCATCTGGGAAACTGGACCAATTTCTTACTCCATACACAAAAATAAGTTCAAAATGGATAAAAGACCTAAATGTGAAACCAGGAACCATCGAAACCCTACAGGAAAAAACAGGCAGCAACCTCCTTGACCTCAGCTGCAGCAGCTTATTAACTGACAGGTCTCGGGAGGCAGGGGAAATAAAAGCAAAATGAACTACTGGGACCTCATCAAGATAAAAATCTTCTGCATAGCAAAGGAAATAATCAACAAAGCTAAAAGGCAACCTAAAGAATGGGAGAAGATCTTTGCAAATGATATGTTGGATAAAGGGTTAGTACCCAAAATCTATGAAGAACTTATGAAACTCAACATCCAAGACACAAACAATCCAGTGAAGAAATGGGCAGAAGACATGAATAGATGCTTTTCCAAAGAAGACATCCAGATGGCTAACAGACACATGAAAAGATGCTCAACATCATCCATCATCAGGGAAATACAAATCAAAACCACATTGGGATACCACCTCATACCAGTCAGAGTGGCTAAAATTAACAACTCAGGAAACAACAAGATGTTGACAAGGATGTGGAGAAAGGGAAACCCTCTTGCACTGTTGGTGGGAATGCAAACTGGGGCAGCCACTTCCCAGTTTAGAGGGAGTGTGGTGCTTCCTCTAAAAATTAAAAAAAGAATTACCCTAAGACCCAGCAATTGCAACACTATGAATTTATCCAAAAGATACAAGAGTGCTGATTTGAAGGGGCACAGGCACCCCAATGTTTATAGCAGCTCTATCAACAATAGCCAAATTATGGAAAAACCCAAATATCCATTAACTGATGAATGGATAAAGAAGATGTGATACACACACACACACCCTGGAATACAACTCAGCAATGGAAAAGAATGGAATATTGCCATTAGCAACAACATGGATGGAACTGAAGGGTATTATGCTAAGCGAAATGTCAGTAAGGGAAAGACAGATATATGATTTCACTCATATGTGGAATTTGAGAAACTTAACAGATGACCATAGGGGAAAGGAAGGAAAAATAAGATAAAAAGAGAAAGGGGAGCAAACCATAAGAGACTCTTAAATACAGGGAACAAAGGGAGGGTTGCTAGAAGGGTGTTGGTGTGGGGGCTGGGGGATGGGCACTGAGGAGGGTACTTGTTGGGATGAGCACTGGGTGTTGTAGATAAATGATTAATCACTAATATCTACTCCTGAAACCAAGAATACAGTGTATGTTAGCTAACCTGAGAACAATAAAAAGAATAAAAGTACAGTTTGTTGGTGTACTGATATACACAAATGAAAAGTCCAAATTAGAAAAGTATGAGATTAATAACCAAGTGTGTTATTTGCATAGGTGTATACTTCCCTACACACTTTAATATTTTGTATGTTAGAATGATTTTAGGTTTTTTTCTGGTTTAATGTCTATCTTGTAATATTTATAATTGTGCAGTGATTTTGTGCATTTGGAAGCAATACTCACATTTTTCTTATGGACTCCTTAGAACAATCCTGAAGCAGGAAAAAAAAAGAATGAAAGGTGGGATACTTTGAGAGTAAGCAAATTTTTGAGGCTCCTTTATGTTCCATTACTTGCTGGTTACTTAGTAGAGCTGGATCAAAATTTTAATCTCAATATCCTGTTTAATACCCCTCATGTCAATAAAATCATGAGCTGAAATAATTCACAAACATTTGTTTGGTGTTCATTGATTTGGCATCCACTTTGATTTCTGTGTTGGTTAATAGGTGTTGGCTCTCAGCCCTAAATCTCTTGTATTCTTTTGTGATGTTGCTACTTGGATCCTGTAAGTCATATTTTGCCTTTACTAGCTGGCTTCCTGTTAGATTCTGCCGGGGGGGGGGGCACCAGAGGGGACCCCTTCTCCTCTTGCTCTTTATTTCTTTCAAAATCACCCAGCAGCATTTCTGCCCATTGGCAGTGACAGCTTTTTTCATTTTATCCTCAACTTCCACAACCAGCTTCATCACCTTCCCTCAGAGATGTCAATGCCAGCTGACTGCCACCCCTTCCTCAAAAGATGTGAGCCCCATCTCTGTGGGGATCCTCCCCCAAATCCCATCACCAGCACCAGCTGGGCAGGCAATACATTCTCCTCAGAGATCTGCGTCCCCACTCCACGGGTGCCCTTCCTCCAAGCTTTCATATTCTGACAACTTCAAAGTCTTTCCTTTATGTAGGCATGGAGGCTGGTCCTAAAGTTTGTTTTATGTATTTTGTTTTGAAATCTCTGTGTTACCTTGCTATTTGACTTCTTCTTTTTTGGTCCTCTAATACAAATCTCTTTATATTAAATTTACTGTTCAAATAACTGATGTGACTTCTGTTTTCTTCGGTGTGCTTGAATGATAAAGCCCCTGACATTGGTTTAGAAAATGGTTTTGAATTGTTTTAGGGCAAGGATGGTAGTAAATGGATTTCATCTTAAATGGAAATTTCAAATGATTAGTGGCCTGCTCATTTGCAAGTCAATCCTGGCCAAGATTGCCATTACCAGGATGGATGTCTTTCCTTTTGCAGAATTTAATATAAATGGAGTCATACAGTGTATACTCATGTTGGACTAATTTCACTCGGCATAAAGTTTCTCAGATACATCTGCGTTGTTGCATGAATCAGTAACTTGTTCTTTTTAATTTTTGCATAGCATTCTATTACATTAGGAATAAAGCTGCTATGAACATTCATGTACAAGTTTTACTGTAAACGTGTTTTTATTTCTCTTGGGTAAATTTGTGGGAGTGGCAATGCTGTGGCATATGATAAATGTATATTTAACTTCATAAGAAATTGTCAAGTGATTTTCCAAATTGAGCTCCAGTTGCTCCACCTGTTCACTAACCATTGGTATTATCAGTCTTCCAAATTTTTATGTTTATGTCTTTTACAAACCTGACCTTTGAATACATTTAGCCATAAGGTGAAAAAAGACTATAGTCTGAATGCTTACTTACATATGTCTTGACATAGTCTTTTCAACTTTAGCTATTGTAGTGAGAATGTTGTGCTATCTTACTGTGGTTTTAATTTGCATTTCTTCATGACTAATGATGTTAAGCCTCCTTTCATATGCTTATTGGACATTCATGCATCTCCTTTTATAAAGTGTTTGTTCAAATCTTTTGCCTCGTTTTAGTTTTTTTAACGAATGAATTCAAAGAGGTCTTCATAAATTTTGTTTGCTTTTTGCATTTTATTTATTATTAATGGTTTCAGGAGTAGTGAGTAGTGACTCATAACTTACATATAATACCCATTGCTCATCCCAACAAGTGCCCTCTCTAATGGCCATCACCTCACTCAACATCCCTCCCCACAACCCTGTTTGTTCTCTGTATTTAAGAGTGTCTTATGGTTTGCTTCCTTCTCTCTTTTTATCTTATTTTTCTTTCCTTTCTCTTATGTTCATCTGTTTTGTTTCTTAAATTCCACATGGGTCAAATCATATATTTATCTTTCTCTGACTTATTTCACTTAGCATAATACATTCTAGTTCCATTCATTTGTTGCAAATGTCAAGATTTCATTCTTTTTGATTGCCAAGTAATATTCCATCATGTGTGTCTGTATGTGTGTGTGTACACACACACCACATCTTCTTTATCCATTCATCAATTGATGGGCATTTGGGCTCTTTCCATAATTTGGTTATTGTTGATAGTACTGCTATAAACATTGGGGTGCATGTGCCCCTTTGAATCAGCATTTTTGTATCTTTTGGACAAATTCCTAGTAGGGCAATTGCTGGGTTGTAGGGGAGCTCTATTTTTAATGTTTTGAGGAACCTCCATACTGTTTTCCAGAGTGGCTGCACCAGTTTGCATTCCTAACACCAGTGCAAAAGAGTTTCCTTTTCTCTGCATCCTCACCAACATCTGTCGTTTCCTGAGTTGTAATTTTAGCCATTCTGACATGTGTGAGGTGGTATCTCATTGTGGTTTTGATTTGTATTTCCCTGATGATTAGCGATGTTGAACATCTTTCCATGTCCCTGGAAGCCATTTGGAGGTCTTCCTTAGGAAAGTGCCTGCTCACAACCTTTGCCCACTTTTTCACTGGATTATGTGTGTTTTTTTGGTGCTGAGTTTGATAAGTTCTTTATAGATTTTGGATACTAACCCTTTTTCTGATATGTCATTTGCAAATAACTTCTCCCATTCTGTAGGTTGCCTTTTAGTTTTATTGTTTTCTTTGCTGTGCAGAAGCTTTTATATTGATGAGGTCCCAACAGTTCATTTTTGCTATTATTTCTCTTGCCTTCAGAGACATGTCAAGTAAGAAGTTCCTGTGGCTGAGGTCAAAGAGGTTGTTGCCTGTTCGTAAGTTCTTCACACAAGTCCCTTGTCAGCTATAGGAAAAGCAAATATTTTTTCCCACTCTGTGACTTGCTTTTCATTTCCTTAAAGTATCTTTAAAAGAATAGGGGTACTTTGCATTTTATAGCTAACAAATCTTTGCCAAGTTTGTTACAATATTCTAAATTTTCCTCTAGAAGTTTTATAGGTTTAGCTTTCATGTTAGTATATAACCCATTTGAGTTGATTTTTGTGTATGGTGAAAATAGAGGCCAAGGTTCATTTCTTCCAAGTGGCTAATCGGTAGAGCCAGCACATTAATTATAAGGCTATTTTGTCTTGTTATATCTTACAAAACTCAACTGACCATATGTATGGATGGGTTTATTTATGATATGGTATTTTGTTTCATTAATATCTACATTTAACCTTATGTTGACATCACGCTGTCTTATTACTTGACTTTTTTTTAAGTCTTAAAATCAGGTAGTCTTAAGTCCTCCCACCTTTGTCTTCTTTTTTACAAATTATATTGGCAGGGTACCTGGTTGGCTCAGTTGGTTAAGTATCTGACTCCTGATCTCAGATCAGGTCTTGAGCTCAAATCTTGCTTGAACTCAGAGTTGTGAGTTCAAGCCCCTTGTTGGGATCTGCATTGGGTGAGAAGCCTACTTAAAAAAAAAAAAAAAAAACCACCACTGTATTGGCTATTCTTGGTCCCTGGTATTTTCATATACATTTTAGAATAAGCTTGTTAATTTTTATAACATTCTGCTGACATTATGATTGGTACTGCATTGAATCTACAGATCATTTTGAGAAATGAGCTTTCTGATATATGAACATGATAGGTCTTCCCATTTAGAAATAAAATCCTTGTGGATACATTTAACAAGATATTTGTAAGTACTGTACACTAAAAACTACAAAACAGTGTAGATGATTTTTTGGCCCTCAATTTCAACATTATTTTGTAGCTTTTAATGTACAGTACTTACAAATATCTTGTTAAGCATATCTCATAGTATTTTATGTTATTTTTAAGTGTTATTTTTAATAATTTTACTTTTTAATTGTTTCTAGTATATAAAAATAGTAAATTTTTGTATTTTGGCTATCCATCCTTCAATTCACTTAGTAGGTCTCGTAGTTTATTTTCTGGGTATTTGGGTTTTTTGTTTTGTTTTGTTTGTAAATTGCTTAGGATTTTCTACATAAATAATCATGTCATCAATGGATAGAGGTAATTTCATCAATGGATAGAGGCAATTTCATTTTTTTCCCTTTCCAATATGAGGTCTTTTGTTTTATCATCTCATTGCATTGCCTAGGACCTCCAGTACAATGTAGACTAAAGAGTGAACATCCTTGCCTTGGTCCAGTCCCAGGGGGAAAGCATTCATTCTTTTACCACTAAGTGTGATATTAGCTTCATTTTTGCAGATTCACTTTAACTGAATGAAGAACTTCCCTTCTATTCCCAGTTTGCTGAGGGTGTTTATCATGAGTGCTGAATTTGATTAATGCTTTCTCTGCAAATCAGATGATTATATAGGTTTTCTCCTTTATCTTGTCAATATGGTATATTTCATTGATTTTCTTTGAAGGTTAAACTAACTTTGTATTCCTCAGATAAAATCTAAAGTATCTGTTGTGACATGTCATATTTTTTCCTTTTAACATATTTTTTCCTTTTTCCTGGATATTTTGCTACTAGATAAGGGTTTTGTGTCAATATTCATAAGAAATATTGGTGTATATTTTTTCCTTATGTCTTTTTCTGGTTCTGGTATTAGAGTAATGGGGGCCTCATGAATGTAGTAGGGAAGTGTCGGCTCTTATTTTCATAAAGAATCTGTGTAGGATGATCTTATTTCTTCTTTAATTGATGAAATTTATAATGATTTTGGATTCAAGTTTTAAACTGTAATTTTTTTAATGTTTGTTTTTTGTTTATTGATTGATAGAGACTGTGAGTAGGAAAGGGGCAGAGAGAGATGGAGAGAGAATCCCAAGCTGGCCATGTGCTGTCAGCATGGAGTCTGAGGTGGGTCTCCATCTCACTGTGAGATCATGACCTGAGCTGAAATCAAGAGTTGGCCACTTAAACACCTGAGATACCCAGGAACTCTTTTAACTTAAAATTTTTTGAGTCTAGTTGGCACTTTTTCTTTCAAGAAATCAGTTCTAAGTTCTTAGTCATATTTATTGGCATAAAGTTCATATTTCCTTCATTATCTTTTAAATGTTGGTAGGATAGGAATAATAACCCATTTTATTACTGATTTTGGTAATTTGTCCTTTTAAATTTTTTCTCTTGATAATTCTATCTGAAGTTTATAAATTTTATTGATATTTTCAAAGTAGCAGCTTTTGCTTTCACTTGTATTCCCTACTGATTTTTTTTCTGTTTTATTGAAGTATACTTCTAGCTTTATTTCTTCCTCTTTACTACCTGAGTTTAATTTCTGGGGCAATTAGGTATCTCAGTTGGTTAATCCTCTGATGCTTGATTTCAGCTCAGGTCATGATCTCACGTTGGTGGGATCAAGTCCCACATCAAGCTCCATGCTAGGCATGGAGCCTTCTTGGGATTCTCTCTCTCTCTCTCTCTCTCTCTCTCTCTTTCTGCCCCTACCCTACTCGTGCTCTCACTCTCAAAATAAATGAAAAAACATTAAAAAATATTTCCCTTGTTTTCTTGTTTCTGAAGTTTAGACTTTTCCTTATTAATAGAGGAGTCTAAAGTCATAAATTTCACTCTAATCACAGCTTACCTGCATATATCCTCTTTCATAACATTTTTTTAAGTAGGCTTTATGCCCAGCATGGGGCTTGAACTCATGACCCTGAGATTAAGAGTCATGTGCTCTACCAACTTAGTCAGCCAGGTGCCCCTAACAAAATATTTTCTATTTTCTCTTGTATTTTTTGATTAGGTTGATTTTTAAGTTTCCTATGTTTCACAGCATGTACCAAATATCTTCCTTTTATTGAACTGTTATGTTGTTGACAGAGAATATTAATCTTTTAAGATTTCTTGAGAATTGCTTTATGGCACAGCCTATGCTTCATCTTGATGATTAGTCTATGTGTACTTGATATGTGTATTCTGCTGTAGTTGGGTGGAGTGTTCTATAAATGTCATTTAGGTCAAGTTGGCTGATTTGCATTGTGTTCAATATTCTATATATTTACTGATCCTGCTCTCATATTACTGCTCTGTTAATTAGAAGTTCTGAAATTTCTAGAATAGTGTATTTGTCTATTTTTCCTTTTGGATTACTTATATTTCATGTCTTTAAAAATGCTGATACTAGGTGCATGCCATGTCTTCTTGACAAATTGTTTTATCATATTCCTGATATTCATACAGTCACTCCCAACTTATTGATTAGCAGTTCTATTGTATATGATTATTCCACCCTTTTTTTTTTTTTTTTAAGTAAGCTCCACACCCACTGCAGAGCCCATTGCAGGGCTTGAACTCAGAACCTTAAGATCGAGACCTGAGCTGAGATCAAGAGTCCAAAACTTAACTGACTGAGCTACCCAGACACCTCTCTATCTGTTTACTTTCAATCTGTTTTCATCTTTAAAGTTGGTCTGTTGTGAACAGCATGTAGTTGGTTCTTGCTTTCTCACTAAATTTGACTAAATGTCCTGTATTCGGAATGTTTAGATAATTGATTAATGTAATTATCAATATGATTTTGGTTTAAACTATGCTCTGGCTATTTTTTGTCTCATTTGATCTCTATTTTTTTCTTCTTGCATTCTATTGGGGTGAATTTTTTTAATAATTACATTTTACTTCCTGTATTACTTAGCTGTTTCTCTTAACTTTTACTTCTGATATTTAGTGGTTGCTCTAGAGATTACAATATGCATTTATCACAGATTACCTTCAAATGATAATATATCATTTCACAGGCAGTTTAAGACCTTTTCAGTAGTATATTTAATTTCCCCCTGCTTTCTTTTCTATTTGTTATATCTTGTACTTCTACATCTATTACAGATTGCATAATACATTTTCATTACTTTTAGTTTTTATTCATACATTTTTAATAATTATTGCCACTGCACACATACATTTACAACTGATTATTACGCCAATGTGTCATGTAGCCATCAAAAATCTCTAACCCAATTTATACTTTAGTTGCTTGGAATTCAGGTTTGTAGTCCAATTTAGACTCTAACTACTTAAAATCCGCTACTTCTGATGTCTTTCATGAAGTCTTTCTATACTACAAACTCATGATCGACATGAATCATAAGTATGCCTGCTTCAGTGCAAACATTTTTCAGGTCTGTCCCATTAGAGCCATCTGAAAATTTCATAAATATTTCTAATTATCTATTTTCATCATGCTTTGTAATGGTACCTCTATAGATTTTTGGGATATCTAACTTTGCTCATAAATAAATGTATGGTTTTTTTTTTCTATTTATCTGGTGACAGCAAAGCAGGATCCACTGTACTTGTTGATAGCCATGATCATTTTACCTATGCAGAGTATCATATCCATCCATTTGAGTAACTCAATAAAGTCCTCCGAATCTATCAGCTGAAGTACTTCCAGGAAATCAGTATCCACCAATGGCATCTTTTTTTATCCATAAAAATGATGCATACTTGATTCCTGGTGTAAACATTTCTTTGGTCAAATGGGCACTTTCACAGTGTACTTGTCTACAACTGGATACTATATTTAAGATATTGCATTTCAGTTGTCCAACAGCAGCTCTTGCTGTTAGTGTTTTTCCTAACTGTTGGCCCATAGAACAGCCTTTTAGAGATACTATTCCTAAACTGAAACAATTCTAGGTTTGTAAGAGATACTTCTATTACCTCTGAATTCTCTGATGTTTGTATAATCCCTCCACTTCAAAAACAGAAATACTTATGTCCTTATAGGACATGCTATAAAATCATTGATTCTTGGCAAATATTGATGTAATTATATCCAAAGCAACCCTTGTTGCTGGATTCCACTTACTTTTTTTCAAGTTAACCATAACAACTGACATATTTTGGCTCATTAAACAACAAATTTTTCAATTAACTTCTAAAGTACTTCTCCCAGTTTGCCCTGATTTGGGTGACTGTAGGTCCTTTCAGTCATTTCAGACTTTTCATACTGATAGGTAAGTTCTTTTAATTGGTCTCTTAACTGTTTAAGACTGTTGTCGATCTTCTTGTGCTCCGTCATCTTTTCTGTGACAGCTTTGAAGGTCAACATCTCTCTGGTCTGCCTTGATGATATGCCATTACTCACAGGGGATGCCAAGAAGGCCACAGCCCCTGGGGTGGGAGAAGTGGGAGGGAGGAGAGCAGCACTGGAAAGAGGGGGATAGATGGCTCTGCTCATTCCAATTATCTTTCATGGAATCAGAAAGAGAACATTTTATATTTGCCCTCTTATTCACCAAAGACTCTCTTTATTCCTTTGTTGTAGGATCAAGTTCCCATGTGGTATAATTTTCCGTCTGAAGAATATCGTTTATTTTTTCTGGGAGTACAAGTAAGTTGATGGGTTTTCTTAGCTTTTGATTTTCTTAAAAAGTCTTTATGTTGGAGGAGTCTATATTTTAAAACATAATTCTAAGTTAACAGTTAATAACGTGCCCTGGTATATTGTGTCCATTCTGCTTAAGAATCATGATCTTCTTGGGGCGCCTGGGTGGCTTAGTCGGTTAAGCGTCCGACTTTCACTTAGGTCATGATCTCGCAGTTCGTGGGTTCGAGCCCCGCGTCGGGCTCTGTGCTGACTGCCAGCTCAGAGCCTGGAGCCTGTTTCAGTCTGTGACTCCCTCTCTCTCTGACCCTCCCCTGCTCACGCTGTCTCTCTCTCTCCTAGAAATAAATAAAACATTAAAAAAAAAAAAAGAATCATGATCTTCTTGAATTTGTGGGCTTGTTGTTTGGAATTCAGAAAATTTTCATTTTTTAAATAATTTTTAAATTTCTCTTTCCCTTTTATTTTGGGACTCCAGGGCACAGATGTTATACTGCCTCATACTATCCCACAGAAAAGTGAAACTGGTTTGTTGCTGCTGTTCTTATTGTCATGGTTTTTCTCATCATCAGTGCATCAGTCTAGATGCCTTCTATTGTTGAAACCATCGTAGAGCTCACATCATGTTTCCCTTCGCTTAAGGATCACAGTCTTGCCAATTATCCAATGTCTGTATTTAGGTGTTTCCTGTTTTGTCCAGTTCTCTAGTTGCTTATAGGGAAAGGGCAAATCTGATCAAGGTCCTCCATCATTGCCAAAAGCAGAAATTTCAGCTACATTAAAAAAAAAAGTAATCAAAACAGACATGGGTGTACCAGACATGACTGGTAATTTCACTTTAAACTTCAGTGAGAATAGAGTTAATCAGAGGAAAATGCTCTCATGTTTCTACTACCAAATCTAAAAATTCTCCTTTTAGAATTCTCACCCCATTGGTCTTTCTCTTTCTCCATGGCTCACTCCATCAGCATATAACCTTGATGAAATCTCTCCCAAATAAAAATCAAGAATTTTCTCTTCTTGCCCACTATTATTTTATATTCCTGTTCCCCTTCATGGAAAAACTTCTCAAATAGTGATCTACACTTACTGTCTTTACTTCCTTACCAGCCTCATAACCTTTTCAACCTGATCCAGTCTGGAAGCTGTCCTCCAAATACACTGAATTTACTCATCAGTTCACTGTGACCAATTCACAAAGCTCCTATTACTTGATGCTTCAGTAAATAACGTTTAAAAGGTATGACCACTTTTTCCCACTTAAACTCATTTCTCTCTTGCTTTCATGAAACTGCACCCTGCTTGTTTTCCTCATATTTCACTGACAACTCTGTCTTTGCTGACTCATCCTCAACCTAACCTCTAAATATTAGATTGTCTCAGGTCCTGATCTTCTATTTGCTTCCTTTCTCTAACAACACTTCCTTAACTATACCCATTATTTTAATAGATTACCTACATGACATCTCTACTTGGAAATATAATGGACATCTGACCATGTTCCAAACGAAATTCTGTCCAAATTCCCTCCTCCCCCACATAAATAGCTCATCCACCAAATCAAGACCAAGAAAACATCCTTGATTTGTTCCCCTCACCCCTTCCATCCAATCCATCAGTTGGACCCATTGCTACTTCTTTCCATTTCTTTCCACACCTCTCAAGTCCTTAAAGTACAAGATACTTTCAGGGAATGATTGGTGAATAAACCAGTTTGGCTGGATTGGAAGTTACTGTTGAGGAGTAATAAGAGATAAATCTAGGTAAGGCAGTTTGGGATGCATGTTGGAGGACTTGGAATGACAGACAGAAGCCTAGTTTCTGAGGGGAACAGAGGGAGTTATCCCTCCTGGGCATAATTCTCCTGCAAAGTGGTACTTTTTCAATAATTTAAGTATGTTGAACAGTTGTTAAGATGATGATGAAAAGATGCTAGTGAAAGCAGTGTGAAAATAATACCAGGAGCCTAGTGGAAAAGGTGGTCAAAGGATAGTGTCTTTAAAAAGGGGGGAAGTATCTTCTTCCTCTCCAACACACAGGGCAAGCCCTACACCTTTGGATGTTAAACTATGGCTCTGCCTCTGCCTCTGGTGACAGTGTAGGCTGACAGACTTCATGCTGTAAGAAATTGGGAGTGGCATAAAGCCTGAGCAGAAAAGTGATAGGGTTAAAACTGTGCTATGGGAAGAATGACCTGACAGTGACATGCAGGGCTAAGAGAAGTTATGACATGAAGTTATAGGGGATTGTTGAAGACAGTGAGAAGGAAGAATGGAAAGAGAGTGTAAGAGATAAAAACCACAGTCAAAGGTATTTACTCAGGGGTTCTGAGCTCTGGCTACTTAAGAGATGTGTTGTCATTGTTATGACTATGTACATTAGGAAGAGAGACTGTTTTGTGGACAAAATATGAGTTGAGAGTTTTGAACTGCTAGCTGTGAACAGTTCTTACATATGGCTTTACCTGGTGTAATTCTCAGATCATTCACCATCATAAAAATAGTTTTGCAATCTTGGTTCTAGGTTAACACTTCCCAGATTATTGGTTTGATTCAAATATATTAAATATCCACTTGCTATATTATATGCATAACTGATGCTGATTCATTTTTTACCTACCGCTTATTTTCCTGTACTGTTCATCAGGAGTAACATCCTTTTAGAGGTGTGCTGCTACTTAATGTTTTGGGTTTTTCCCCTAAATACATTTGGAAGCTGTCTGTTTAAAGCTAAGGATACAGGGATGCCTGGGTGGCTTGGTTGGTTAAGTGCCAGACTTCAGCTCAGGTCATGATCTCATAGCTTGTCAGGCTCTGTGCTGACAGCATGGAGCCTGCTTCAGATTCTGTGTCTTCCTCTCTCTCTCTGCCCCTCCCCTGCTCACGCTCTGTCCCTCTCTCAAAAATAAATAAAACATTAAAAAAAAATTTTAAGCTAAAGATACTTCTTGGTCCCTCCTCAATTAAAAATCCCTTGAGGATATATCTGAACATATCTGTTCACTAATAATGTTTAGCATGTCTCCACTGTAGGCCCTCAAAAAAGATTTGTTCAGTTCAGATCAGGATCTCACAGTTTCTGAGTTCAAGCCCCATACTGGGCTCTGTGCTGACAGTGCAGAGCCTGCTTGGGATTCTGTCTCCCCTCTCGCTTTCTGCCCCTCTCCCACTCACACACGTGCATGTGTGTGCACCTTCTCTTTCTCTCAAAATAAATAAAACATTAAGAAAAATTTTTTTTAAAAAAGCATCAATCAGAGCCAGAAGACCTGGGCTCTAGCCTGACTTTGCTCTTGACCAGATCTGTGACATTGATAAGTTAATTTCTTTGGATTTGGCTTCCACAGCCATAAAATGGTTTCATCTAAATGTTGGATTTTCTTCTCACACTCCAGTAATACTCCTTCATGTAGCAATTATGGTGACTTTGGAAAATATGGTTCAGTTCTTCAAGCAACCAAATATATGTCTTCACTTGAGAATGTACTATTTATATAAATTTTTTTTCTAAGTTTATTTATTTTGAGAGAGAATGACAGAGAGAGAGAGAGAGAGAGCAAGAGAGGAGCAGAGAGAGTCCCAAACAGGTGCTTGACCTCACGATCATAACCTGAGCTGAGAGCAAGAGTCAGATGTTTAATGGAGTGAGGCACCCAGGCACCCCAAGAGTGTACAATTTAAATAATGCTTCCTTGTATTCTGGCAGAGTATTCTCACAGGCAAAGGTCATCTAGTCCAAACTTTATTTTTATTTTTTTTAATGTTTATTTATTTTTGAGGGAGAGAGACAGAGAGAGAGACAGAGAGAGACAGAGAGAGCACAGGAGAGGGGAAGGAGACACAGAATCTGAAGCAGGCGCTAGGCTCTAAGCTGTCAGCACAGGGCCTGACACAGGGCTTGAACTCAAGAACTGTGAGATCATGACCTGAACCAAAGTTAGATACTTAACTGACTGAGCCACCCAGGGACCCATAGTCCAAACTTTAAAACATCCATTTACTCTTTTTTTTTTTTTTTTTTTTTAAGTTTATCCATTTGAGACAGAGTGAGTGGGGGAGGGGCAGAAAGAGAGAGAGTCCTAAGCAAGCTCTGCAGAGCTCAATACAGGGCTTGAATTCATGAAACCATGAAACCATGACCTGGGCCAAAACCAAGAGTCAGACACTTAACTGACTGAGCCATGCAGGTGCCCCCAAAATTCACTCACTTTTTTTTTTTTAAATATTTTTATTTATTTCTAGGAGAGAGAGAGAGACAGCGTGAGCAGGGGAGGGTCAGAGAGAGAGGGAGACACAGACTCCGAAACAGGCTCCAGGCTCTGAGCTGGCAGTCAGCACAGAGCCCGACGCGGGGCTCGAACCCACGAACCGCGAGATCATGACCCAAGCGAAAGTCGGACGCTTAACCGACTAAGCCACCCAGGCGCCCCAAAATTCACTTACTTTCAACTTTCTCTCATCATCCAGCAAAAGGTAGTATTATCCCTTACACCGCTTCTTTTACAAAGACTTAATTTCTACATTTTATCAAATTGTTGTCCATTTAAGCTCCTTTGTTTGGAGCATGGGATATGCAGTTCTAAAACTAAAAATATATTCAAATAACGTCCACAGGGAACTGAAATGATTTTGTCATCTTGCCACCTGGGCTATATAACCATGGATCACTGCAGAAAGCTGATCTATTTCACTGCTGCTTTATATGGGTGCTACCAAAGCTGTGAAGGGCAGCAGAGTGAAACAGTTATAAACCCTGGCACTGGAGTCAAACTGCCTGTGTTCAAATTGCAGCATCTCGTCCTTCTCCATGTGGGACCTGGAATTTATTGTATACTGCTAAATTTAAGTTTCTACACACTTAAGATGAGAAAAATAATAGAACCTACCTAAGAATTGTATGGATAAAATGAGATAATTGATGTAAGAAGATACTATCTTTTCCCAAAGTGATACTCAGATTTAATGCAATCCCTATCAAAATCCCAAGAGATGCAAAAATCTATATATATGTTTTGCAGAAACAGAAAAACGTATCCTAAAATTCAAATGGAATTTCAAGGGAGATCAAAAAGCCAAAACAATTTTGAAAAAGAACAACAAAGTTAAAGGTCTCACACTTTCTGATTTCAAACTTAGTACTGAAGCTACTAGTAATCACTACAGTACGGCACTGGCATCAAGGCAAACATAGAGACTAATGAAACAAAACAGAAATAAACTCTAACATATATCGTCAAATGATTTTCAACAAGGGTGCTCCAAGATCATTCTATGGGGAAAGGACACTCTTCAACAAATGCTTCTGGGAAAGCTGGAAATCTATATGCAAAATAGATTAAATTGGGCCCTTACCTTACGCCGTATGGAAAAATTAACTCAAACTGGATTGAAGACATAAATGTAAGAGCCAAAGCTATAAAACACTTAGAAGAAAACATAGGGAGTTTCTGGACATTGGGTTTAGCAATGATTTCTTAGATATACACCAAAAGAAGAGATCAATTGCAATACACTGAAACTGAAAACCTGTGCTTCACAGGACACAATCAGCAGAGTAAAATGGCAACCCACAGAATGAGAAAAAATACTTGCAAATTATGTATCTTGTGAGGGGTTAATATGCAGAATATAAAAAGAAGTCCTGCAACTTAAAAACAAAAAGCTCAATTTTAAAATGAGCAAAGGACTTAAATAGACACTTCCCCAAAGACGATGCACAAATGGCCAAAAAAGTGCACATTAATAGATGCTCAGCATCATTCATCATTAGTGAAATGCAAATCAAAACCACATTGCTCTACCACTTCACATCCGACAAGATGGCTACCAAACCACACCAAACCAAACCAAACCAAAAGTGTAATTTTTTTTTTTTTAGTAAAAAATGAGTACTTTTGTCTTCTGGGTCAATTTCACAGCACAGATAAGATCTTTATATGGAATTGCTTCTTTCCTTTTCCTCTGTGGAAATTTTATTTTGGTTTTAATATACAGTTATATGACATGGCTTTAATATAAAAAAGTACTTTATTATCTCCTTGTATAACTAAGAAGCAAAATTGTTAATGCTGCATATAATCAAAATGCGCTGTTAAATTTTGAGAGGATTATTAGATCTGATTTGATTCATGTGAAATGTAAAAATAAGACAACAAAATGATACTCAAGGATTTATCTCCGCTGAAGGAGACCCAAGTTTTGTATCTGTTAAGGAAAATCCTTAAATTCTAGAGAGGTTAAAATTACATGACTTTTTAGAAAGATTATATGTCAGTTAATTGTTAGTTCAGATACACTATTTGGAATATTTGCTTAAAAATCAAATGTTCTCAGCTGTGCTGACACTGGACTCTCTCTCCTTTCTTGAGGTTATTTCTGAGGTAGTGCTGGTATGGCCCACACCCATATGCATACTCTCCAGAACCATGTTTCATAACTGTCTTTGTATTGGTTCCCTTTTCCCCTCTCCTACCAGGAGCTTTTTAGACATTCCCCCTTCATCTCCTCCATCATATTTTAAAAGCACTGCATATCTGTTCATGTGCCGCATGGATTTCTATGCTTTGTACTTAAAAAGAGTAAGGTTTTTCATCCCCCAGTACCAATATTCACCCTCTTAGAGGTGAGAGCTCTTGAAAAAGCATGTTCTAAAGAAAAATAGTATATGAAACTTTAACTCTCATACTAAGTCCAGGCCCAAGATACCTTCTTATGGATCCTTTATATCTGAGATTGTTTAGGGCCCCATCAAACTACGTTCCCTGAAAACACCATGATTAGGGATAATATCCTCAGAGCTTCAGCATAATTGTTTTTGCCCATATCCATACTTTATCTATTCTTCATTCTCAATACATGAGTGAGATTTAGGATTTTATCAAGTTACTTAAGAGGTAGTGGCTTCAATACTACCTACAACTATAAACATGAAATACTTGATGCAACTTGAAAGTTGTCGGTAGCTTGCAATGTCAGTATTGATAAGTGAGTACATATGTAGGAAGATCTGAAGTGATCTACAAATGAGGATACAGTCTTTTTTCTTTTTTTAATTTAAAGAGAAAGAATTCTACCAAGAATGAGACTGTTAAGTGGCCAAGTTGGAGCAACTATAAGAAAATGACAGAGGTAATTACTAGAGCCAAAGTATCTTTGGCATCTGATTGAGTTATCCTTATTCTAACCTTCCACATTCATTATAGTAATCTTAAGAGAAATTCAAGACGTGAGAAAAAATTCCCATTAAATGTGAATTTAATCTCAGATCTGACAGAAATTTAGAAATTCCTTTTTTTCCCCAGAACCATACTCACTGTTCCTTAGGTATCAGATTTCCAAACCATGTTTAGGAAAAAAGACTGTTCTCTATAATAGTCTCAATTTTTAGACATTTCTTCCTCGGTAATAGACGTTTTGGAAAGAAATGGAGCCTCTTTTAGGAATAACTCAGAGTTCTGGAATCTAACAAACATTCAATCCAAGTCCTTTAATAAAAAGATAGGATTCAGCTTCAGTTTTCCTTGTCAATACCTTTACTCATATTATCAATAACTTCTACTCAACAAGCTGCAATGCACTTATAAAACCAATTAAGAAAAAGGAAAAGAAATGATACCAGGAGATTCATACTATCCTCAAAATTACTGATTGAAACATGGATTTAAAACATTTTTAAAAAAGAGACCCAGGGCTCCTGGGTGGCTTAGTCACTTAAACGTCTGACTTCAGCTCAGATCATGATCTCGTGGTTTGTGGGTTCGAGCCCTGTGTTGGGCTCTGTGCGGAGAGCTCAGAGTCTGGAGCCTGCTTCACTTTTTGTGTCTCCTTCTCTCTCTCTCTGCCCTTCTACTACTTACACTCTGTCTGTCTCTCAGAAATAAACATTTAAAAAAAGCTTTTTTAAAGAGAGAAATGTCTGGGATAGTTTTCCCAGGTTTCTCCCATGTTTACAGGAGGTATACATGTTATTAAACTGTTTTTCTCATGTTAATCTGTCTTGGGATGGGATCTCATCCAAGAACTTAGAAAGGGAGAGGGAAATTCTTTTTCCTCCCCTACAGTTTAGTGACTCATGATGGGATATTCCCTCTGGAGCCTGCAGAGAAGTATCCTGGAAAGCTGGCAGAAACTGTTAAAGGAAATACTTATTTAATACCTGCCTGTACCATGGATGCCTACCTGTGACCCCGCCCGTGCCACCTCCTCCTGAAAGGAGACACAACGTTTTAACGAAGATGACCTCTTCTCACGACTGAGAGGGAAGTGTGCTGTTTGTAGCAGGTGCCATGTCTTCAAGATGCCGCACAGCCCTCAGGACTCGGGGTCCCAATGGGGTTGCTGCGGTGCACTCCACGGCATCCGGAGGTGGTGTTCCTATGGATGATGAGCAGGCACCAAGGCTGGAGAGGGAGGGCATGATGGCTGCATGGAAGGGACTGGACACATAGAATATACTAGCTCCAAAGGCAGCTTCAGGCACCAAGGAAAACCCTGATAGAGTCCCGTCCCTATCGCCAACAAGCGAAGAGTGGGCTGCATCTGTGAAGGGGACAACAGTGGCCTCATCTGGTTCTGGCTGCACAGAGGCGAGGCCTTGCAATGCCCTAGCTGTGGAGCCCATTATAAGCACTAACTTACTCAAAATGTGCTGTCAAGTTTCTTCTTTCCAATCAAGACTGGTCACTGCATTGACTCCTTCTCCTCCCTCCCCCCGCCCGACACACAGGCACACAGGCGCGCGCGCACGCGCACACGCACACACACACACACACACACACACACAGAGACTGAGACTAGTTCAGTGAAACTACAGAACAGTCTTATCAATCAATTCAGTTACTGGACTATAAAGTGAATCTTATTTTTCAAAGGCAGACCTGAAAGGAAACAGACTATGGCACCCCAAAATATGCCTCTTTGGCATAAGGATTATTTTGAGCTAATCATTTTTAAGAAATAGGAGATACAGCAAAAGTTCTGGAAATTGAGTAAAAGCTCTTTTCTATGGGAAATCTCCATGTGTAAGGGTATCTCCCTCTCTGTATCAGAAAGACAAAGAGGACTGTACATCCTAACAACCTTACTTGTGTTTACTGTGCTTTGCCTGATAACCTCTCATAGGTGGCCCCTTCTCCTCCAACTTCTTTCTTAGGTCTTTAGCTGAAGAAGGTACTCAAGTGAGAGCCTGGCCTATCTGGGAAGTTACTCAATTCTTTTGGGTATCTCATGTATACAGGAAGCTTACATATTATTAAACTTTTTTTTTTCCTGTTAAAAACAAAAAGGAACAGGGGCGCCTGGGTGGCTTAGTTGGTTAAGCGTCCGACTTTCGCTTAGGTCATGATCTAGTGGTTCTAGGGTTCAAGCCCCACGTCGGGCTCTGTGCTGACTGCCAGCTCAGAGCCTGGAGCCTGTTTCAGCCTGTGACTCCCTCTCTCTGACCCTCCCCTGCTCACGCTGTCTCTCTCTCTCTCCTAAAAATAAATAAAACATTAAAAAAAAAAAAAAAGGAACATTCTGGAAGGATTTACAGGAAATAGTTACTGTTACTGTTATTTTGTTTTTAAAGTGCTTTCTGAACAGTAGTCAATAAATACAAACATTTAACACAAGCCACTTCCAATGTGTCATTTAGCTTCGGGGCACCAGCAGCTCACAGATCAAGGGCTTAGATACCTTGGTTATGCAGATTAAAAATGTTAGAGACTTTAGTTATTTGTTCCTAAGAATCAAAATGAAGTCTTTGATTCTGCAAACAATCTTTTGCATCCAAAAATTGAGGGGTCTTAAAAGTTACTAAGGACATAAAATAACAAACTTTGTTTTAATGTACTTAAAATTTGGGATCGCTACAAAGATTCACCAATATAGCAACCTTCAACAAACTACTATGCAGAGGAAGAGAGTATCATATATGTATTTCAAGTAGTCAAGAAAGAAAATTTCAAGTACATATTTTCATAATTGAGTGCCTTGAGGATTAGATTTATCTTTGTCAATTTATTTTCTTTACTAAAATTTCCTTAATCTCTATTTTTAATTCTAGTGAATAAATTCTCACTCACAATCTTATACATGCTATTAGAAAATTCATATTCAGAGATTCATAAGTACCCCAAGCATTCTAAAGAACCCAAGCTTTTTCATTAAAAATACTATCCACCTAATTATCTTCTGTGTGTGACAAGCATCTAAACATTTTCATCTATGTATATAACTGTACATGAAAGGAAAATTGATCAAAAAATATTTCTACTGCATACTTTTCATTTGTGTTTCTAGTACTTGTTCTGATAATGTCTTATCAGCCTTCTCAGGGGCCTTCTATCTCTGTAATATCCTGTTATAGCATCTTTACCTTATGACCTTGCTCCATTTATTGTTATTTACCAAGAGTCATATCTAAAAGCTTTGCTTCTGTTCACATTGCTCAAAACTAACCTGCTTGACCCCAATAAATAGCATCTACAGGCGTGCTTCCCAGGCAAGTATTAAAATCAAAACCATTAATAAAATCTAAGAATCTGGATAACTGGAACAGGCCCTCTTAAAGCTCTTTAAATGCTCTTATTTAAATATAAACCTGCTACAGTTACATTAAAAAATAAGATGTTAAGCAATTTCCTATGCAAAGAAAGGACTTACGATGGAATAAGGATCATTAACAAGTTTCAAAACCAATTAATAAAGACTGGTGTTTCAGTTGGAGATTAGGCATTTTCTTATAAATTTGGAAGACTGAAAAAGAACAATATTTTAGGGCCTGCACCAACCAAGCAATCCCATATGGCACAAATACAAGAGAAATTAACTTCTTACCCTAAAAAACAACATACAGTAATAAAGTAAAACAAAATTGATAAAATTACAAAATTACGTATTTTAATATTTAGGATATAATGCACATTTTGCTAAAAATTTGATTCATATGAAAAGTTAAAGGCTATGTGATATGCATATTACATAAATCTGATTAATATGAAAGTTCTAAAATTCTCTTCTTTGTCATTCTGAAATTTCTCTGAATGTTAACTGTCAGCATCATGAAACACTTAGTGCTAGTTATCTTGAAATTAAGTACAACCAACCCAAATCTGGGAGTAAACGCCAGGTATTTTCTCAGATCCATACTGTTGATTTTTCTTAAATAGAATGAAGTTTATCACATATAACCTACTCTTTTGTTTGGAGAATCCTGCTGACTTATACTTTCTGTTAGTATTTATTCTAATATAGAAGACCCAAATGTCTGTAATAAGTTACATGGAAAAACTAGAAAAATTTTCATTAGAAATAATTTAAATACCAGACAGAACTGAAGTGGATACAGCAAAGTTTGTAAAGAGTACAGAGTGGTTGACAGCAGTCTTAGGAAGCGTTTCTTTAAAAATCAAAAGGTAAGTTTACTATTACAAAAGGCTTTATCTGCATATTTCTAAATCAGTGTGTGTGCCCCCACTTCCTTGGTTAGGTGACAATACAAAAGAAGATTACTTCTGAGTATTTATTACATCATTATTTCAATTTTGTAGAAACATGCTAAAGGCACAAGATGGAAAATAACACAGTCTCAATAAAGTGACCACATAACGCCACTCCATGGAGAATGGCTCCCCAGGTATAGAACTGTAGGTATTTTCTTATGTCTACTCCATGATAAAACTATTTAAATAATATCTAGATATTGGAAGTTATAGTTGTGATACAAATTTCACTTGACTTTAAAGCACAAGTCTTTAGTTGTAAGAAAGCACTCTTCCACAGCAAATTATAGCGCTACTGGTAGCATATATACTGGTAATGTGAAAAACTATTTCCCAAAACAAGTAGCTATGGATGTAAGGAATTTCTTATATAAAGACTGTATAACTTAATATGCTACAATATTTACAGAATTATAGAATTCTAAGAAAATCTTTATCCTCATTTCTTAAGAATATTAATTGGAAGAAACATTTTGGCATTAATTGGTACAATAATTACTTACTTATTTCTTGTGCAGAACCGACTGATCAGGTGCAGGTTAATTTCTTTTTATGTCTAATCAGAATAAAAATTTAAACACTGCAAATCCTCAGTGAACAACAATTCTCTTGCAAATTCAGAATTTTATAATAAGGCAGTCATCCCACTCTAAAAACTTCAGAATGTTTATATGGGATTGTTTTCCCTAAAACTAAAGAGTGAAACATTAAGAAAAAAAAATTTAAAGCAATGTAGTTAATATCTTTGTTTTTAAAAACAAAATGTTATAAAACTTTAAAAGTCTATTTTTAAGAACCTAAGTTTCCAAAATCAAGTATTTTACATGACATGCTACTTCCGACTTGTAAAGTAGCAGCATGGAAGATCTCGTAACTGCATTACATATACAGATCCTTGAGGAGTCTACAAATAAAAATGATATTCAACTTTCATCAAAATATCAGAATCTTTTAAAATCTAATATACTGTCATTTTAGATGTCTTCTGCATTTGGTTACTACTAAAATGCTTTAAAGATCATGTAAAAAGCATTTCTTCCCCTTTCTTCCTTCCAACAAAAAAATCTCAAACTTTATGTGAGGCATTTTTTTTTCTTATATAATTTGCATTTCAAAGCCAGCTCCAAAAAATAGCGAATCAAAATTCTTAAGTACAAGTTTAAAAAAACAGCATATACACTGAAAATAAAGAAACTATTTTCTTTTAACTGAAATACTAAGTATTTTAAACTCTATATAAATAACACACACAAACTGAGCCCTACCACACCACACTTTTTAGGTACAGTGTCTAAACTGGAGTAGCGCTAAAACAAAGGACAACAATGAACAGTTACACGTAGACTCTCATTCTTCTTAGACACATACATTACAAAGTTTCTACTGGCATTCGTGAATAAAATTAACAAGCATACTTTTTCACCAATTTATTCTCCCAAGCATATATCTCCCTTGTATATAAGAATCTCTAACAAAAGGAAATCTCTTCTATGACTGCAAATAGAGATTCCTGAAAACTCTAAAGTATTCATTAGAAAAAACAAAAACAAAAACAAAAACAAAAAAACCCTAACCTATTAGGCATCTCAATAGGCATATACACTTAAAAACCAATCTATTTTATGGCTTCCGCTTCAATTTAATGCATGACCAAAGGTCTCAGGGATTGAAGAATCTTATTAGCAGCCAACAGCTAAATGGATGACAATATTTCTCGCATTCATAATCTCAAAATTTTAAAAGAAAACTATTCACTGTAGTCTTACAAAACCTTGGAGATAATTCTATTTTAAAAACATACTTACCACAAACAAATACAAGGGAGACAAATAAGAAAATAGATTGTGTTCTATCTTTGTAAACTCGTTCCATTTCAAAATGTATTCTTTGGGGCCGGGGAAATTTCCTATACAAGTGAAACTAAATATTTGTTCCCTTTGCATTGAAAAATATTTACAGTACACAGAACTACAAGCTAAAAGTATATATCTACTTATATTGCTGGCCAGTGATACAGATGAACAAGAGCACAAGGTGCTTATTCAGTTATCTGAGCATTACATTTGTATAGAGATGTTATTGTAGGGCAACTGTGGAAACATTAGAAAATATTAACGAGTACCAGCCCTTGTGTAAAACACCACACAAGATGCCAAGGTATTATACATTCACTGTGGTAAAAACTGTACATATGTATTCTGTGCATCTTCAACATTGTAAAATTTACATTATAATTTTTTCATCTTTCAAAATTCTGAGTTGAAAAAAGTCTGTTTTTTTTTTCTTTTGCCAGACAAAAGTGATATTAACTGACCGATTTGGCTTGTGAAACTGTTTATAAAATTCTTTGCTAAAGTCTCTTCATGAATGTCTTTTACTGATGTCCTCATGAAGAAAAACTAAATTTTCCAAGTTTTAAACAGATATTTCCACATCTTTGTTGGCTAGCATCATGATATACATAATAATTGTATATGTAATAATAGTCCATAGTAATGTGAAATACAAAACTTTGTTCTGTAAGTCTATTTTGGTCTCAGAGCAAAGTCCATTTCTTTCATCCAGCCATGGTGTCCCTTATTTGATCAACTCGAAGAGCTAGGTCTCTAAAAGAGGGGCGCTGATTTACATTATTGTTCCAGCATTCTGTCATGATCAAATAAATCTATAAAAGAGAAAATAAACCAAAATCACAATGAACACAAAGTGTCATCTTTTATTTGATGGAAGACATGAACTGAGAACTCCCACTTAATTTTCCTATGTAGGCTTATGTCATGGCTACACCTAGATCCACACTCATACAACTATCCAAAAGCTTAGCAAATTAAATGTCAGTATCTTGAAATCCTTGTGAAAAAGGGAATAAAAACACCTGATGAATTTGAATAAAAATATTTTGGGGGGAGTGCCTGGGTGGCTCACTCAGTTAAGCGTCCGACTCTTGATTTTGGCTTGGGTTATGATCCCAGGGTCATGGAAGTGAGGCTGACTTCAGGCTCCATGCAGAGTGTGGAGCCTGCTTAAGATTCTCTCTACCTCTCCCCGTGCCCCGCCCCACCTTGTGCACATGTGGTCTCTCTCTCTCAAAAAAAATATGTTTTTTGTTACCTCATCTGGACATCCATCTGGTCTTGGTAACCTTCCATTATTTTTTAGGAGTTCTATCAAATGAAACACAATCATCTGTCCTTGTTTGTCATTGCCAATCATACGCATAAATTCCTGCAATAAAAACCCACTTTTCAATGAGATTTTTTTGGTATATTTAATTTGAACCAGAATCCTTTCTCAACTTCTAGTAAATGTGAAAAATTCTATATATGTATGTTTTCCTATATGTTTGAAGCCTTTTAAAAACACTATCTTGAGGATCAAAACCTTCTTTTTCAGTCAAATTTCAGAAAAGACCATTAAACATAAAACCTCCATAATGCTATTTCCATAACTATAATATACTTGACACAAATTCCCTAAGAAGGGCCCAAAAGAAGGGAACTAAAAGATGATCACTTTGGTTTTCTGATTGTTGTTTTAGCACATCATATTACATTTCAGCTGAAATAAAATTTCTACTGTAAAAGAACATAATAAAAAGAATACAGAATGAATATTTAAGCATAAATGCAAAGGAGATAAAATGCTCATATGTTCAAAATTCTTAAAATTGAAGTCTGAACTATGAGCTAAGAAACATTTGCAACACATTGCTTGTTTAAATACAGAGATTTCTTATAAGCTGGTAAGAAAAATTACCAATATAAAAAAGGGCAAAAGCACATCAGATACACATACATATACTTATTTCAAATACCCAATAAACATGTACTCAATCACACTAATTGGAGAAATACAAATTAAAATCAAATAATTATAACTTCTATCAATTTGACAAAACTGCATAAGCATATAATGGTCAATACTGGCAAGTGATAAAATGTACACTCTTATGCACTATTATTGAGAATACAATCTGCTATAGCTTTTCTGGAAAGCATTTTGAAATAATCAAAAACCTTTGAAAGAGTTAATACTCTTTTACCTATAATTACACTTTTATTCTAAGGTGACAAGAGATAAATATTTATAAAACACCATGTTCACTAAGTTCATTGAAGTCTTACTTAAAAGACTGAAAAATGGAAAAGAACTGTCCAGAAATTATATCCTTATAATAAAATGCTACTGAGAAGTTCAAAATCCTATTTGTGGTAAATATTTACTAATATAAGTAAATATCCATGCTCTAGTACTTAATGAAAAAGCAGGATAGCAAACTGTAGAGTACAACCTTTATTTTATAAATTAAAATATTTTGATAAAATGTCACTTTCATAGATAAAATTTTAAAAAGCCTGATAGAAAATATATAATATTAAAATGGTTATCTTGAGTAAATGAATTAGAGATGATTTTTATTTTCTTTTTCATGTTTTCCTTTATTAAAAAAACCTAGAATAAACAGGGAAACTATTTTCAAGTGTTTAACTTTTTCAATAATTTCTGGAATAAGTTAATTAGATTTACTAAAAATATAAACATACAACTCTCTCCCTTTTGAAAATATTTCATGAATAAGTTTAGGGTTTTTTATTGGATACTGTCTTACAAATAACCAATAAGAGGGTCTAAAATGAGACCTAAGCTTACTATTATTCTTTGGAAGAAGCTTTTTTCATGTTAAAAAAAAGTCGAAAGTAAATGAAAAGTACACTAACCGCTGGTGGGCTTTTGCTCTTCTCGATATATGTGAAAAGTTCATAGAGAACCACTCCAAAACTCCAAACATCTGAAGCCACAGAAAACTTGCTCTCTGTCAGTGATTCTGGAGCATACCTATGATACACGAAAAATATTTATAAGACAGTTCCTTGAATTATAATAGCGCTGTATGGTGACAGACGGGACTACACTGGTGAGCACAGCATTAACACAGACTTGTCGAATCACTATGCTGTACAATGAAATGTAATGAACTATATATACTTCATTAAAAAACAAGTTATGTGATATGCCAACTCTTGATTTTACCTGAAAATCATTGGATTAAAAAGGGTATACAGAAGAGTTAACATAAGTAGGCCTGAGGTTGCCATCCTCAAAAACGCTCGCTTGCTAGGTTGACAAGTGACCGGTGCCTGGGAACTGGATTTCAGAAGGACTGCCACAGCTCCCTGTGCCTGAACTGCTTCTGCAAACAATGTGGTTCACACTGAGCACCTGCCTTCCTTCTGGCAGTCTGGAACTGAGGTACACACCAAAAGCGACTTTGTTGTCACAGTGCCCTGCTGGGTACATGCGTCCCATGTGACTTGTCTGGGACAGGACCCTTGAAAGTTTGTGGCTTCCTCCACGCACTGCCTCAGATGGCTTTTCCCTTCACTGATTTTACTTTATATCCCTTCTCTGGATTGAATCATGGTTTTACTTTATATCCCTTCTCTGGATTGAATCACAGCCATGAATATGACTGTATGCTGAGTGCTATGAGTCTTCCTAGTGAATCACTGAAACTAGGTCTTGGGAAACTGCCACACAAAGATAACTAAGTACCTTCCTGGAACTGCAAAGTATCTGCAAAGTACCTTCCAGGTACTAAAATTGAAAAAAAAAATGCTGGTCTTTGCGAGTTAAAACTTCAAATGAATCAAGGTACGTTTCCTAGTGGGGAAAAAAATGGGCTTCTAAAATGGAACAAGACTAGAGGCTTTTAACATAAAAGATAGCTATCATATTGGAGAGAATATCTCTAGAATCTCCGAACCACATCTTTATGAGCTGTCCTAAGGTGGTATCAGAATACAGAGGTTAGAGAGGTCTCTCAGGAACAGTCAGAAGGAACAAACTTATAGAAGAGACAAGAGCATGGAGGGAGAATACTAGCTACAAGACTTTGAAAGATTAAGGGCATTTGTAACTTTCCCATTATGCTATTTCTGTTATCCCTCTAATTGCAGTATTTCTCAGTTCTGAAAATAACTTGAGTTAAATCTTTCCACAGTACTTGTAAACTATGTATATTTCTGAGTCTCAAATGAAGGCCAACATAGTCTCATTCTCTAGGAGCAGATTCTAGGAATCTGTTGTCTTAACAAGTTCCTCAAGTGGTACTTACATAGTTTAAAAATTTCTCTTTTAATTGGAGACAAATAAAAACTTAAAAAAAAAAAACATAAAAGATAGGCCTTGTTAATCAGAAATGGGTAGGGAGGAATGCCTAAGTGGCTCAGCTGATTGAGCCTCTGACTTCTGCTCTGGTCATGATCAAATCAGGTCGTGATCTCACGGTTCCTGAGATCAAGCCCTACATCAGGCTCTGTACTCCTGGCACAGAGCCCGCTTCGGATCCTCTATCACCTTCTCTCTGCCCCTCCCCCACTCATGCTCTCTCTCTCTTCGCTCTCTCTCAAAATAAACTTAAAAAAAAGAAGAAGAGGAGAAGCAAACAAAGTCACAGGGGAAAACAGTGTCATTGTCTACTCAAATTTCAACACTATCCAAGGGAGGATTTGGGCTAATGGAATGTGAACATCATGGTTCCATTGAAAAGTTTATCCTTATTATACAGGATGGTGACAAAGATCTGTTTTAGACTGATGAGATTAAATATATGAATTATATAAATGTAATATCTCCTTCAAAATCCAATTTAAGCTTCCTCATTTCCACAGATCCTTCTCTGACTGCTCAAGGTCTTAATAAGCTTATGCTACTCAGTTTCTATAGTACTTATTATCCATACTATACAGTTAACCATGCTTTTTTATATTTTTTAAAAAAATTTTTACACAGTTATTTTTAAATGTATGTAGTTTTATCCCACAAATGGAATAAAACCTTCTTGAAGGCTTTATTTCTATTCCCCCAACACCCCACAAAACAGTCTCTTCCTTTGGTTTTCAGGGAAGCCCTGTCCACAGTTTCCCCCCTCATCTCCAAGGCTGTTTTTTCTCTCCCATCACTTATGTAAGGATAAATACAAATCACAAAGGAAAAAAAAAAATCAATTCTCCCTGTTGGAAATTAGGGAAAAGGCTCTTCCTCCTCTTAGAGCATTTACTTTAGAAAATTTATCATTGTAAATTCTTTATCTCTTTTGAAATGTATGTAAATTTTTTTGAAAGCTTTTGCTTAAAAGCCTCTTGGCAGCTATATGATCCAAAAATGTTCTCAAGAAACTGGGAACCATCTCTCAAAAATGTAATCATTCAAAGAAGTAGCACCGACCTCCCAGTTTTTATGGGATGGTAAGAGTTTACCTTCTGGCAGGTGCCTCCTTCCAAGTTGAAAAACTATCTCCTACCATAAGAATATGAGAAGTCTATTTGTCCTGTGGATGATGCTAATGTGCTAACACAGATGGTCACTTAGGATAAGCTACGTGTGACAAAGGGTGGCGCCAAGTTCTCTCACTTGAGAAGCAGCTATTGTTTACCTTGACAACATGTACGTAATGGGTTGAATCTGCTTGGCCATATAAGGTGAGATTTCTTTCTGTCCTTGGAGTCTCTGAGCAGATCGCTTGTGATGCGCATGACTCTAAGGGAATAGCTCACTCAGTAATAAAACTTCTTTCTTTTCTATCTTTGTGTAGAGGTTTACTGAGAGAGGTTTATTGGGAGGAGATTTCATTTCTAATAATACTTCCCCAACACTTTCCTTCTTCTCTACCTTCTAAATTTGGGTTTTCAAAGGTTCCATCATGAGACTTATACCTTTTTTGTCCAAAACTTTCCATTAGATAATATTCATCCAACTATATACTCATGTCTCCTAAATTTATAACCATACCTTTGTACTTTTTTTTGTGCTTCAACTTACTGAACGTTTCCATGTTAAATAAAGTTCTACAGGCAAAGAGAACCCCATCCCCACTTTTCCAAAACCTGCTGGTTATTTTACTTTCCCTATGCAATGAATGCCATCAACAATCTAGCTTACTTCCCAGGTGGAAATCTTAAGATTTTTTTTTTTTAATTTGAAAGAGAGAGAGAAAGCACTCACATGAGTGGGGGAGAGGGGCAGAGGGAGGGAGAGATATTTTTTTTTTTAATGTTTATTTATTCTGAGAGAGAGCGAGCAAGCACAAGGGAGGTACAGAGAGAGAGGGAGAAAGAGAATCCCAAGCAGGCTCCATGCTGTCAGCACAGAGCACAGTGCAGGGCTCAATCTCAAGCTGATATCAAGAGTCAGATGCTTAACTGACTGAGCCATCCAGGCACCCCAGGAAAAAGAGAGAGAATCTTAAGCTGGCTCCAGCTTAGCATAGATCCTCCATGAATCCAAAAGCCTTTTTTAACAAAAAAAAATTTGAGCAGGAGCATTTTTCCCTCAGTTCTTAATACCAACACCTAGGACATGCTGGAACATGTTGTTGGCTTAAAACAAAGTGCACTTTTGAACAACAAAAGTGATGCAGATAGCAAGGATTCTAATAAATGAAGCTGTAATTGTTTAAAAGATATGATGGCTAAATCTCATGGACAAAAACTGTATTTTCTTTCATACTTCAGATTTACTGTTCATTATTCAATAAATTAGTTAAAACCTATTTTATCAACTCATATACTGAAATATTTATACAAAATTTAATCAGCCTCATTTCATTATATAAAACATTTAATACTTGCTAACATAAAAATAAAACCATATTCCAATGGCTTATCTAATTAGTTTTTGGCAGTATATAGCTTTCTTTTCCATTGAATACACAAGAAAACTTCGATCATGATAAAAATGATGTTATTTCTGATTTTTATACTAACTTCTTACTTAATGTTTCTCCAAAGTCAAACATCAGTTTGATATATATATATATATATATCTCCCAACACATTTACTAAAGGAATAATAATCATTTTACCATTTACCTCACTTCATAATCCTAATCTTAGCTACATTTTATTCTGTATTATTTATTGTAAACTAAGTAATGAGATAGGATTTATCTTATTTTCATAACAATATAAAATTAATTATACAAGGTATGTATCATCTTAAGCTTATCCTGGCTATCCATGTGACCTTTCCAGACATGCAGGGAGAAATATAGGGCCCAAAGCTTACAAAATTTAGGAGCTTTCTTTATAACAAAAAATACAAAATTAAGTATGAAACTGAATATTTAAAGTTAGAAAAGAAGGAATCTTGAAAGGAAGGTGCTCTGGTGAATATGCTTCACTATAAATATGCCTCTACACATGTGTTCTACAGTTTATTTTTTTAAATAATATTTCACAGTTGTAGCATACTTACTTCTAGAGTTGAAAAATAAAGTCATATTTTTACAAAACTTTTAGTATACTTTCCCAGAAATTGAGAAAAAGAATGACTTTAATTACTTCACTTTTGAAAATCAAGTGGTTTAATTCTTTGCTTTCAATAAAATTGAAAAAAAAAGGGTTTAATGAATTGCCAGCTAAGACACATTTTAATGGTACTTCATTATGTACTTTTTTGCTAGTTGTCTCAGGAGTCACACAAATGAATACTGTTATAACAATACTCCTTCCATTCCTATCTACTTATTTACACAAGTTTTCTCAGTGTTTACATCTACAAAAAGGCAAAATAAACAGAATTTAAGCTGAATCTGGTCCCATGATAGAAATAAATAATATTCATACAGGGATTCATAAACTAATCAGAGGGGAAAATAGCTCCATTTATCTTATTAAGAAATACCACCAAGGGCACCTGGGTGGCTCAGTTGGCTAAGCATCTGACTTTGGCTCAGTTCGAGTCCCACGTCCACCTCTGTGCTGACAGCTCGGAGCCTGGAGCCTGCTTGGGATTCTGTGTCTCCCTTTCTCTGCCCCTTCTTTGTGCACTCGTTCTCTCTGTCTCTCTCAAAAATAAACATTAGAAAAAGAGAAATACCTCCAATAAAAAATTTTTAAACAATTATCCAATTTGTAAGTTATTTATATTGCTTTGGAACACTGTATCCTGATAACTTCAGTGATAACCCAATCCTGAAGAAAAATGTGAGTACTTCTGAGTTTTATGGTTACAGGAAATTTAAAACTTAATTTAAATTTACAGTAGATCCCCCCCCCACCATCCACAATTTTGCTTTCTTGGGTCTCAGTTACTAGAGGTCAACCACAGTCCAGAGGCAGATGATCCTAACACTACGTCACAATGCTTACGTCACCCACCTTCATGGTGGCACTTCATTTCATCATGGAAGCACTTTATGTCTCACAAAGAAAGGTGAGTTCAGTACAAAGAAGAGGAAACAAGAGAACCACATTCACATAACTTTGTACTGTTATAATTGTTCTATATTATTAGTTATTTCTATTAATCTCTTACTGTGGCTAATTTACATACTAAATTAGTATATACATATATACTTGGGATATATCCCTTGTGTATTAATTTTTTTTGTTAAAAGGGAGACAGGTAATCAAAAGATTATCCAAATACAATATAAAACATTATGCAAAATTTTGGATGAGAAGGAAGTGAAAATGTAATTTTAAAGATTAAAAAAGGAATGATGTAAAATGTCTATCAAAAATAAAGTCATTTCTATACATTTTTAAGTGGGTGATAATGGGTATCAAATTGCTATGGTATTTAGATTTCACTGGATATCTAAAAGATAGATGTGTTATTTAAATGTCAATATTTATAATACTTTAGAAAATATACAACTATTTAAGTTTACCAAAAATATACAGCTATCAATTTAAAAATGTGTAAGACAGGATACAGTTTTTCATAATTCTGTAGGTACGCAGACACAAAGGGTTTGAAATGCAATGGTCTACATTCCTGCAAAAGTTGACTAACTGCCTTTCTCAGCTCTTAGCATCTTCTTAATACAATATACGCTCTATACCAGCTCTTGTCCAACCTGGTGGTTGCAGTCCCCCAATAAACTCTTACAAATTATTTTTCTAAGTATATATGTATTCTTGTATTTAGCCCCCATAATTTTTGTATACAGCCCCCATAAAGCTTTTATTTATGCGGGTTATAATTATCAAATGTTCACTATATTAGATATTAAAAGTAAGAAAATGTAACAGTGTTAATTCATTAAAAATAATACACCTAGTACTTGTTAACAAAAATAACATTTTATGAAAAATAACTATTTTCCAAAACAAGAAAAATGTTTGTGAGAAGAGCAGCAGTGTTTACATTTTTGCACGCTTCTTTAATGTTTAATAGAAGACTTCTGCTAGCCTCTAGAAAATCCTACTACATATTTATGAAACAATAAGAGTGAAAAAGCAAATAACCTCTTAGTGTTATTATGAAAATACCTTTGACTTCATGGACCCTGGTGTCCCCATGATTTGAGAATTTCTTTCTCCATCAAAAGTAGATCTCTCTTCCTAAAATATAAATCTCAACATGACATTCTCTTGGATGAAGCCTGCAATTTCCTACCTACACACGGTCTACTGAATGAGGTCTGAACTCATCAACATGGCGTGCCAGGCTCAATCCCTTCCCAGCCACCATTACGCCCTGTCTGCTCTGGGACTGCGCCACTCACTTGCAAGTCCCTGCTCCTCTAGATCTGGCCTTCCTCCTCAGGGAACACCTTTGCTTTTCTCTACCTGGTAAACTATTAATCAATAACTAAAATGCTACTTCTTAGTTTAGGTTTTCTCTGATTAATTTAGACCCCAAGAAGAGTTATTTGCATTCTTATGTTTTCCCATTATATTCTTCAATATTGCACTTATGCAATAATGATTGCAATGACTGATCACACATTTGATTTTTTTTTTTAAAACTACGAGCCCTGAAAGGGAAGGGATAATGTATAGCGGACCTGTTGGCTGTATGCGTGCCATGTCAAATGTTTCCTTTTCAGTTCAGCTCTCCTAGTAACCAGGCACAGTTGTTTGTTGTTGTTGTTGTTGTTTTTCTGAAGTTGACCCTATCTTCATATCCCCTGGTCCTTGTATAGTATTTGGAACAGTAGAAACTTAATAAATGTTTATTAAATTGTATTTATTAATTATGCCCAAATCATTGTTAATTCATATTACTAATCTTTATGGATTTCTAGTTAATTCCATTTAACTTCTTTAATTTCTCGTTCTGGAAAAAAAGAATTAAATTTGTGTATCACTGGGGACATGGCCAAAGTAAGTAAGTTTAGATGAGTCCAATATTCTAGTTTCACTTATATTCTAAAAATAATTAATGATGATATCACCAGGATATTACTTAAAACTGGTTTTATTATGAGAAATTTCAAACATACAGAAACTAGAGAACAACAGACAACCATGTACATGTCACTTAATTAAACTCACTTCCTGCCTTGTTTCATTGACCATTCCCCACCTCCATCCCACTGAATTTATATGAAGTGAATTCTAGACATGAGAGTATTTCAGTCATAATTATTTCAGTATGCAACTCTAAAAGATAAGGACTTTTGTTTAAAATACAATGCCATTAACTATTATTACTCTTTCCATATAAATAAGATTTTATTTTAATACCAGTTAATTCACTTACAACATAATAGTAGTTTCAGGTGTAAAATACAGTGATTCAACACTTACGTATAGCATCCACTGCTCATCACAAGTACACTCATTAATCCCCATCACCCATTTAACCACCCCACCTTCCCTCTTATAACCATTTGTATGTTCTCTGTACATAAGAATGTTTCTTGGTTTGCTTGTCTTTGTCATTCTCTTTTTTTCTCCCTTTGCTCATTTGTTTTGTTTCCTAATTCCACATATGAGTGAAATCTTATGATGTAAGTTTTTCTCTGAGTTATTTTACTAAGTATAATAATCCCTAGCTCCATCCATGTCTTGCATATGGCAGGATTTCTTGATTTTATGGCTGGGTAATATTCCATAATACGTATGTACCACACCTTTTTTATGCAGATTAATTTCATTTCAAATGACACTGGGGTGTATAAAGTGAAATGTGAAGTCTCTCCTAATCACACTCCTCAGGCAACCAGTATTTCTAGTTTCCATTCTTTTTTTTTTTTTTTTTCTTTTTAATAGAAAGAGAGAGTATGCCAGCAGAGGAGGGGCAGAGAGAGAGGAAGACAGAGGATCTCAAGTAGGTTTCATACTCAACAATTTGTAATAGCTGGGATAAGTTGAAAAATTAATAGATACAAAATAAACGAAGATAACTAAACATATATGGATGGTCATTGAACTTGGCAGTAGCTAAGTGAATAATCTATATATTTCTAATAAGTCTGATGAGTCTCAAATTTTCACAAATTGACAGTTGTATTGTTTATATTAATAATTCTAACTTTCAAGTCAGAAACTCAAAATGTAAATAAAACATAAGAATGCAAATAAAACCAAAACAAACAAAACCCATCCCTTAACACGAGCATCTTTTTTAAAAAATTTTTAACATTTATTTATTTTCGAGAGACAGAGAGAGAGAGAGAGCATGAGAAGGGGAGGGGTAGAGAAAGAGGGAGACACAGAATCTGAAGTAGGCTCCAGGCTCTGAGCTGTTAGCACAGAGTCTGATACAGGGCTCGAACCCACAAACTATGAGATTATGACCTGAGCCGAAGTCAGACGCTTAACCAACTGAGCCATCCAGGTGCCCCAAACAACATAATCCTAATAGCATTTTAGCAGATAAATAAACCAGAATTAAAGTCTATTTGGAATTTATCCCAAATCAAAACATTTAAATATATTTTCAGCGATTCATCCATATAAAACAAAACATACCATTAATGAACTAAGACATAAAAAAAGAAAAAAGACCCTGCAACAAAGCACAAATCAATAAAAACAACAATGTATTCCACATAAGAAATTAGGTTTTTATGATGCTCGCAATTCACAATTTTAACTGAAGATCAAAAATCACCTTTAACTTTGGGGCACCTGTGTGGCTCAGTCGGACAAGCATCTGACTCTTGGTCTCGGCTCTAAGTCATGATCTCAAAGATGGAGTTGGAGCCCCACGATGGGCTCTGCACTGACAGTGTGGAACCTGCTTGGGATTCTTTCTCTCACTCTGCCCCTTCCCCACTCATTCTCTGTCTGTCTCTTTCAAAATAAACAAACTTAAAAAAACTACTTTTAGCTTCAAACTGCTATAAAATGTTCAGTTAATGCCAGATTAAAGCACCATCATGGTTAAGAAAGCTTAGGGGTGCCTAGGTGGTTTAGTCAACTGGTGGTTAAGTGTCCAACTTTGGCTCAGGTCATGATCTCCTGGTTCATGAGTTCAAGGCCCATGTCAGGTTCTGTACTAACAGCTCAGAGCTTGGAGCCTGCTTTGGATTCTGTGTCTCTCTCTTTCTCTCTCTCTCTGCCCCTTCCCAGCTCACACTGTCTCTCTCTGTCTCAAAAATAAACAAACACTAAAATAAATAAATAAATAAATAAATAAGCTTTAAAGCACAAATTTTGAGAGCAGACTATTTGGGTTTGAATCCTAATTCTACCATTTGTTGGTCATATGACCTTGAGTAAGCTATTTAATCTGTCTACACTTCAGTACCCTCATGATGGAGGGAACACATATTCTCCAAGGGCTGTCATAAAGACTAGATGAGATAATACATGAAATGCATTCAGACCAATGTAAGCATAAGGTTTTGCTATTATAAATATATAAATGACAAACTATGAGTAATAGTAAATTTTCACTAAAATATACTCACCAGAATATAGGACTTTCACCAGGTTCTTTCACTTTGTAGTACTCTTTGTCTTGTGGCAAGACTTTGGTTAAACCAAAATCTCCAATTTTAACTCTGTTTTCATTCTCCACCAATATATTCCTTGTTGCTAGATCCCTGTGGATATACCTTTTTGTACCAAGATACTCCATGCCCTATGAATGAAATAGCGTTTTTATTTCAGCTACGTTTTATAAAGATAAATAATTAAATGGTCTTTCCTTTATATGCTTTCTTAATTGTCAAAAAAAACCTCCAGAGTTTGTGTAACAATTACTTCAGCATGTTCTCTTTACTTACAACAAATAGCCAGAATATTAAGTACCTTGCATATCTGAGATGTATACTGCAGAAGTTTTTTATGATCTATCCGTTCCTTATGTTTTTGGAGATAGTCTCGTAAACTTCCATATGGTAAATATTCCATAATTAATCTTAAATTACGCCGGCCTTTTAACATACAAATGGAAATACAATGTTTCAGTTTGCCATATTTAATTGATAAAATAATAGAAAACATACATAAAAATGACTTATAAATATATAAGTTCTGAGTCTAAGATGACAAAACCTGATTATAAATTAAGTGATGTAGTAATTAACACAAGCTTTTTGAATCAAAAAGTTTTGAAAAGAACCTTTAAAATAGTTATGGTTTAATCTTGTGTAACCCTTTTTGCAAACCTAAATAAACTGACGAAAATTTCCTCTCTCCTCATCTGTAATGAACAAAAAGTATCTAATTAAAAAAATATTTTCACAGAGGAGTGCCTGGGTGGCTCAGTCAGTTAAGCCTCCAACTCTTGATTTTGGCTCAGGTCATGATCTCACAGTTTGTGAGTTCAAGCCTTGCATCGGGCTCTGCACTGACAGTGCATAGCATGCTTGAGATTCTCTCTTTCTCTCTCGGCCTACCCACCTCCCACCCTGAAAAATAAACATTAAAAAAAATATTTTCATAGAAAATGTGAGCAAAGATAATTTCTTTATTTAAAAAAGATATTCTCTTGGCAAGCTTATGCAAACATGGTAACCACCGCCCTCAGTGACAAGAATGATTAACCAAGGAGCCAAAGACTTCCTATAGTTCTAGCTCACCATCACCAAGCACAATCTGCAGTGACATAAACAAACATTCTCTCCTTGGGCACTGGCATATCACAAGTCCAGATCTTGAGACACTGTATGTTTCTATTACCCAGGATGCCAAGGACATAACTTGAGTTCAAAATAGGTTTCAATGGGGGCGCCTGGGTGGCTTAGTCGGTTAAGCGTCCGACTTTCGCTTAGGTCATGATCTCGCGGTTTGTGGGTTCGAGCCCAGCGTCGGGCTCTGTGCTGACTGCCAGCTCAGAGCCTGGAGCCTGTTTCAGTCTGTGGCTCCCTCTCTCTCTGACCCTCCCCTGCTCACGCTGTCTCTCTCTCTCTCTCTCCTAGAAATAAATAAAAATTAAAAAAAAAAAACAAAAAAACCAAAATAGGTTTCAATGGGCAACATACCAGCACTGTAGCACACTCCCTTGTACTTTACAATGTTGTCATGCTGCAGGGACTTAAGGATTTCGATCTCTCTCTCAAAGTCCCTCAGGTGCTCTTCTGTACTGTGCTGGAGCTTCTTCACAGCCACCACCTCCCCCGTGTTGTCTTGCAGAGGGTCATACCGGCACATCTCCACACTGCCAAAATTACCCTAAGCAGCACATCACATTAGGATAGAAATCTCAAAGTTTCTAGATAAATTACTAATAAATTTTAATTATGCAAAATCCCAGTAACCAGAATTAGCAGATGTATCTCGAAGGTTACATTAGGCAGAACTTTCAGAATAAGAAAAGGAAATAATATTTCAACATGTAGGTAGTAAATCTATAAATTTAATTTCTTCAAAAGGAATTATAGACTGAAATATAAACAACTTCAAAAAGGCATTTAAACAAATCATGAACATGAATATTAAGCCAGGAGACATGTCAAGGAATTCCTAAATCTCTATCACTAACTTCCAGGACAATCTTTGCTTCTTCACAATAAATCCTTTGATACCACTGTCAGTGAGCTGGATGAACAAGGAAGGGTCTGTTATGGACAGAATGTCTGTGTTCCCCGCAAATTCCTATGATAAAGCCCTAACTCCCAATGTGAGCACATCTGAAGACAGGGCCTGTGAAGAGGTGATCATAAAGTGAGGCCTTATTCTGATACGGCTGGTGCCTTTATAAGAAGAGGAAAAGGCACAGAGCCGTCTACCACATGAAGACTCAGCCAGGAAGGTGGCCATATGGAGGGAGGCCAAGGAGAGAGTATGCACTAGAAACTGAATCCTGCCAGCATCTTAATCTTGGACTTTCAGCCTCCAGGACTATGACAATAAAATATCTGTTGTTTAACCCCCAACATATGGTATTTTGTATGGCAGCCTGAGCAGACTAACACAAGTTTGATTTATTTGCTAAATGTGGAATTCACAGTTCGAAGTATAGGGACATTTCAAAAGTACTTCATACATGCTACAGCAGACACTTTTCAAGGGGTCACCTTCATTAGATTTAAGCTCTAATAAACAGTGGGAAAATGTCAACTTTATCATATCACTGCCAACACTAACCTTTATTAATTTTTTCTAACTCTTCGTCAATTTGATAGGCACAAATAAGTCTCACTGTTTAAATTTGAAATGCCTCTACTTTCTTTTGGAAGAAGAAGGTAAAGACAAACACTGCATGGGAAGAAAGATTTAGGATAGGAAACCAGAAGGGAATGAAAACATTTGAATAGGCAGGCACTACAGAAGAAATCAAATAAGGGAGAATAAAAGAACTACCAATTAAAATAGTCCTAAGTGCCAGCCAATGTTGGAAATCAATTTGCAATGGAAACAATGAACATTTATATCTGATTTTTTCTTAACAGTGGAGAGATGAAAACACAAATAGAAAAAATAATTCAGAGTTTTATTTTTCATACAGTAGGAAATGGCATGGAAAGTAAAGCAGTCAAGGGAGGGAAGGGGACGGAACTGTGGACAGGACAGCAGTGAGAGCAGAGGGTGACGGGAGGGAAAGGGACGGTACGGTGGACAGGAGAGCAGTGGGAGCAGAGGGTGACGGGAGGGAAGGGGACGGTACGGTGGACAGGACAGCAGTGGGAGCAGAGGGTGACGGGAGGGAAGGGGACGGTACGGTGGACAGGACAGCAGTGGGACAGCAGTGGAAGCAGAGGGTGACTGCTGCACCTACTATGAAAAAGGAGAGCTGGATCTAGAAGGCAGCTAATAGGCTTCAGGAACAAGAGAGGGTCAGAGAGACACTGGCAATGACAAAGATACCAAAGAAGGATTTATATGTTGGGAAGAGTCTAAAGATACAAAGTTATAGTCAGAGAGGGAGATTTCCGGGTCTGATATTTCATAAGTAAGATAACTATAAGGGATTATGGAATTCAAAATGCACTCATTTAACATGTTCACAGATTGAGGTTGAGAAATTTAAAAAGGTATTCAAAGCGTATCCCAAATAATAGCAGGAGTAAGGCAAAGATGAAAACAATGAGAGCCAAAAGTACTTGAAATGTGGATCATCAATCAAGATGTTGGCCAATGATGAGAGAATAACCATATTCACATAGGACTATATATGATGCTGGAGATTCTGATTTTGGAAAAGTAGCAGCAGCAAGGTCCAGATCTGTGCGTCCCAGATCTGCACCAGAGTAAGAAGTAATAAAGAGGATTTCACAAAAGCTAGGTTTTAACTGAGGTGAAGAGTAAAGACTATAAGTATGTGTGGATGTGAGAATAAAGGAAGACCACAAAAATACTCATTTTAGAATTCTGGTAGCAGAAGAAAGTTTTCAGAATATTTTCTTAACTCTTTTTATGAATATTAAAATATATTATTATTTCTGTTGGTTTAAAAATAGGGAAATAATCTTGATTATAAATAACTCCTTTGAATATTTTTACCAGGCTTCTAGTTGAAAAAAATAAAAGAATGCAGTGTACTAAGAGCTGTACTTTTGTAAAATGAAAAGGTGCCATGCACTTTTGTAGGGATGGTGTTTTAGACTGTTTCAATAAGGCAATACAAACAGCTAGACCACTGAAAAACCAATTCTTTCAAAAAAGCAAAGATGAAATTAATATTAGATTGTAAAATGCAGCTAGAAAATATCTATATTAAAAACTACCACTAGGGGGCGCCTGGGTGACTCAGTCAGTTAAGTGTCCCACTTGTGGTTTCTGCTCAGGTCATGATCTCAGGGTTCTGGTTCCTTGAGTTTGAGCCCACGTGGGCCTCTGCGTTGTCATTACGGAGCCTGCTTGGAATTCTCTTTCACCTTGTTCTCTGCTCCTCCCCCACTCAAGTGCACACACGCGATCGCTTTCTCTCCTCTCTCCCTCTCTCTCTAAATAAATAAACTTTATTTATTTATTTATTTATTTTTATTTTTATTTTTGAGAGTCAGAGAGAGAGAGCGTGAGCGGGGGAGAGTCAAAGAGAGAGGGATACACAGAGTCTGAAGCAGGCTCCAGGCTCTGAGCTGTCAGCTCAGATCGAACCCACGAACCGTGAGATCATGACCTAAGCGCAAGTCAAACACTTAACTGATTGAGCCACCCAAGCGCCCCAAATAAATAAACTTTAAAACTGAAAAAAAATTGCTACAACTAAAGACCATACCATTTTTCTTTAATTTCCTACAAACTGAATTACTGAGAAATACATATGGTTGTAAATACATTTTGAAAATGTCACCCTGGCAGTCTCCTCAATTTACATTGTTTTAAAAAAATGTTAAATAGAACTTCTCTATGACCTAGCAATAGAACTGCTAGGAATTTACCCAAGGGATATAGGAGTGTTGATGCATAGGGGCACATGTACCCCAATGTTCACAGCAGCGCCTTCAAGAATAGCCACATCATGGAAACTGCCTAAATGTCCATCAAGTGACGAATGGATCAAGATGTGGTTTATATACACAATGGAATACTACATGGCAACGAGAAAGAATGAAATCTGGCCATGTGTAGCAATGGAGATGGAACTCGAGGGTGTTATGCTGAGCAAAGTAAGTCAGGCAGAGAAAGACAGACACAATATGTCTTCACTCATATGTATATCAGGAGACACTTAACGGAAGACCATAGGGGAGGGGAAGGGGAAATAGTTAAGGAGACGGAGGGAGGCAAACCATAAGAGATTCTTAAATACTGAGAACAAACTGAGGGTTGATGGGGGTGGGGAGAGGGGAAGGGGGTGATGGCATGGAGGAGGGCACTTGTGGGGATGAGCACTGGGTGTTATATGGAAACCAACCTGACAATAAACTATATTTTAAAAAATTGAAATAAAATAAATAAAATAAAATAATGTTAAATTCAAAGAACTATGTAAGAAACTAAAAATGTTGCAAATCAAAAGTACAAAAACTCTAAGCTGCAATAATGGGGAATGTTGTAAATATATTACAGTATGTTCACTTATAAAATTATGTTTCAAAAGAATATTAATAATGGGAAAATCTTGATGTTATAATAAATGAAAAATAGCAAGAAAATTGTATATGTAATATATACTTTTTTTAATTTTTAAAGTTTATTTATTTTGAGAGAGAGAGTGTGAGAAAGCAGCGACGGGGCAGAGAGAGTGGGAGAGACAGAGAAAATCCCAAGCAGGCCCTGAACTATCAGCATGGAGCCCAACAAAGGGCTCAAACCCATAAACCAAGACATCATGACCTGGGCCAAAATCAAGAGTCAGAAGCTCAGCTGACTGAGCCACCCCAGCACCCCAAGAAAATTGTATATATAGAATGATCTCCCTTCTGAAGCAAAGTTTGTGTGTAGGTATACAGAGACTAAAATGAAAGAAATGCATCTGTATTTTCTAATTACTCTGCAACAAATACATGTCACTTTCATAACCAGAAAAAACGTCACTCTAAAAAAGAAAACACACTTTATAATTTAGTATGATCTTTCCTCCTTGCTCATCTAAATTAGTGATGTTTTGATGCATTCTTTGTTATGTCTCTTTCTTAAATACCAGCGCATATTGCTAAATTACATTCATTATATTCATTATATCCATAAACCAAGATCTAATAAACAATAAAGGACTGAAATTAAAAACTAAACTGTGTGGAATGCATGAATGCAGAAAAGAGGAAAAGAGGAAAATTAATGACAGCTGGAGACATCTTAGGAAAATCTTTATGGTACAGAGAACCATATATGGCATTTACTCTGTAAAGAAAGACTAAACATAAATATTTATTTCCCTTTTATTGATGAATATGCTTAGGTTAAAAAGGTTAAAAGTGTATCAGTACATGTTTTTACTTGTTTTAAGAAGAGAAAACTAGTGATGTGGGAGAGACTCAAAAATGCCACAAACAGAATCTAGGGTAAAGTAAGGTCTGATTTTAAAAATCAAACTTCAAGGCTTATTATATCACTTGATTTTTAAATTTTTTTTCAATGTTTATTTATTTTTGAGAGAGAGAGAGAGAGAGAGCGCGAGCAAGCAAAGGAGTGGCAGAGAAAGAGGGAGACACAGAATACGAAGCTCTGCTGAGCTATCAGCAGAGGGCCTGACATGGGGCTCGAACTCACGAACTGTGAGATCATGACCTGAGCTGAAGTCGGAGGATTAACTATTATATCCCTTTAAAAAGAGACTGTTTCCAATGGTTTTGGGAAGCAGTAATTTATTCTTTAATATTATTAATTAGTTATTCTATTTTTTATAAATAATCACTAAAAGTTCTTCACTAATTTGATGTTAAAATTTGTTTTTAAAGGAGCCAAAAGATACTGAAGGTGCCCTCCCCCACCCTTTTTTTTGTCTGAAACATTCATTTTCCAAGAATGGTTGAAAGCTTAAGGTGAGGTGTGGCCGTTGGAATACTGCATCATTACCTCCTAGTTTACACTTCCTAATTCATTTCTACCCGTAAATCAGTCTCAACTACCAGCTACGAGAAAGCACATTAATATTTAATAAAGAATAAATAAATAAAAATGTACAGTTTGGATTATCTAGTAAAGCACATGAAAAGGGAAATGCTGTAATGATTTTTTAAGGAAGTTCAAGTATCTATTACTTTTAGAAAATAATGAAAGAAATCAGAAATTTAAACTAAATAAAAGAATAGAATGAAAAAGTGAACAGTAAATCACAGGTAATTACTGAACTTGGGTTGTTTTATTAACTTAACGTTACTTTTTCTAAGTAACTCCCATGTATGAATATATGTAGATGCATCACATTTCCTTATATTGCTTTATACGCCTAAGTATTCTTTTATAAAAGTACATTTTAAGAAAATAATTTACATATATATTTAAATCTAGCTGAATTGAGTTAATGCAAATATTGAATGAATTATGCTTAATGACATTTTAGGGTAATTATGAATAATAAGGAATTGTCTAAAAAAAGAAACATACCCTAATAATGCCAGATAATATTCCTGAAAGTAATTTCATAATATTCGTGTATAGGTATGTATGCTACAATTTACTGCAGAACTGTTTAACTTAGAAATACTTCCTGGATAATTTTATTTTATTTTTTTAATGTTTAATTTCTGAGAGACAGAGACAGAGCATGAGTGGGGGAGGGGCAGAGAGAGAGAGACAGGGAGACGAAGAATCCAAAGCAGGCTCCAGGCTCTGAGCTGTCAGCACAGAGCCCGATACAGGGCTCGAACTCACGGACAGCATGATCATGCCATGAGCCAAAGTTGGCTGCTTAACTGACTGACCCATCCAGGCATCCTTTTTCTGGGTTAATTTTAAACAAATTTCAATCAAGTACTAAATAACAACACAGTGTTGTATCTTATTTTTAAAAAATTCTTAAAACTAATAACCAAAATTACATAAGGGCCATATTAATAGAATTTTACATGAAAAAGCAGTTTGTAATTAGAAAACTATGTGATATCTCAAATTAACATTTGAATAGTTCATAAATATACATGAATTACAATGTTGACACTTGTACCAATTCACATATTATGAAAATTTTTAAAGTCGTGAGCAGTACGAAATTTAATTTAAATAGTGAATGTACTTAGGACACTGTTCTATAACTACTAGTTGCAATCTACCTCCTCTAGCTAAGTTGTAAACTACTGAGACAATGGCTACATCCCATATCCACAGTGACTGGTGGTGGGGCACCTGGAACTTAGTAAGAACTCAAATATTTATATATTAAAGCCACATCACGGGTGCCTGGATGGCTCAGTCGGTTACGTGTCTGACTTTGGCTCAGGTCATGATCTCATGGTTGGTGAGTTCGAGCCCCACTTTGGGCCTGGAGCCTGCTTCAGATTCTGTGTCTCCCTCTCCCTCTGCCACTCCCCAGCTCACATTCTGTCACTCTTTCTCTCTCTCTCAAAAATAAAAATAAACATTAAGAGAAATTTTTTTAAACCCACACCATTTTGGGAAAAAAACTAACAATCTGGAAGTAATTCAGACCCTCTCAAAGATGTCTGATTCCTAGATTACCCTTTAGATTTTCATCCACTGGCTTAAAATTTTCTGGCTCCTGAAGTGAAGGAATCTTCTTTGGATTTTAGAATTTGAAACATTGTATTTTTCCTAGAAAATGCCCTTAATCATATAAATGTTCATATATTCATGTTCATATTAACAGCTGGGAAAATACAGAAGTATAAGAATCAAGAAGCTTATTAAAAATATCCACATCAACTGAAGATAATGAAATTTCACTATAGGTTGTTCCCTTTACTTCAAGTAAGCTGGATTTTATTTTCCAAAACTTTCTGTACAGTCTACCAAAAAAAATCTCTAGGAGGTATAATAATTGACATTAACAGCTGACTCTAGGATGAAATAAATTAAGTGGCTTGTTCTGCATAAAAGAGAAAACATAATTTTAAGGTTTTCATGATTGTGTGATAGTGACTATGTTACTAATCTAATGACTTAGTACTTTCGGTCATGAAAAAATTTGCATATAGCTAAAACTAAATCAAGATGTATTCAACCACAAACCCATGAATAAGTCATACTACACTAATTTCTGCTTTTTCCATAAGCAATTTATTATTTGCAATGTAATCCCTGGTGAGAATAAAATAATTATTTTATGTCTTCACATTATATGATTTGCCCCAAAAAGACAACAATAAAGAGAACAATACAATGGGGGCGCCTGGATGGCTCACTCAGTTGAGCATCCGACTTTGGCTCAGGTCATGATCTCACGGTTTGTGGGTTCGAACCTCACGTTGGGCTCTGTGCTGACAGCTAGCTCAGAGTCTGGAACCTGTTTCAGATTCTGTGTCTCCCTCTCTCCCTGACCCTCCCCTGCTCATGCTGTCTCTCTCTCTCAAAAATAAATAAAACATTAAAAAAAAAGAGAGAGAACAATACAACAGAAGCAGACTCACACAAACAAAATCGAATACATGTGTGAGACAGCAGAAATAGCATTGAAATAAAAACAGAGAAAGGTTCTGATATCACATCTGCTACTATCTAGTTATCTAACCATAGACAAGTTACTTAACTTCTTTGGACCTTAATTTTTCTCACTGAAATGAAGAGGTTACTCTTAAGTCTAAAGCATCATTTCCCAAACCGTTCTAAATAACACTTTCTGAAATGTCCACAGATAAATTTTAGGATTGGAGGAGTGAATGACAAAAGGTTTATTAAATTTTGTTGTTGTTGTTTTTAAGAAGATCTTTTTAAAAATTTTTTTTAGTGTTTTATTTCTGAGAGAGAGAGAGAGAGAGAGAGAGCAGGGGAGGGTCAAAGGAGAGGGAGACACAGAATCCAAAACAGGCTCCAGGCTCTGAGCTAGCTGTCAGCACAGAGCCTGACGTGGGGCTCGAATCCAAGAACCATGAGATCATGACCTGAGCCGAAGTCAGACGCTTAACTGACTGAACCACCCAGGCGCCCCAAAAGGTTTATTAAATTTTGGACACACTGCATACTACCAAGAAATTGATGCTATCACCACAGGGTTGTGGCCAAGATGCACACTCTCGTTGGCAGCCTTTAAGTTATCTTCCAATGTTCTCTACCTTTGACATTCATGGTCTTTTATAATTCCTTCCCCTTGATTGTAGGCTGAATTTGTCAACTCATTTACAATGAACAGAATATGGCAAAAGTGATGAGACAGCACCCCTGAGATTAGGTTACAGAAGACCAGGACTTCCACCTCGGGTGTTTGCTCTCAGCTGCCATGCTGGGAGGCAGCCCTGCAGAAAGGCCCACATAAGTGAGCTTGGAGGCAGATATTCTGAGGCCTGTCAATAACCACACGAGTGAAGCTAACAGTAAATCTTCCCCTCGTTAAGCCTTCCAATGAGAATGCAAGGCTTGGATGACAACTTGATTTGCAGTCAGGTGAGAGACCGTAAGTTGGAACCACCTACGCTGCTCCCAAAACTTCTAATTTTTTTTTTTAAATTTTTTAAAATGTTTTATTTATTTCTGAGAGAGAGAGCGAGCGTGAGCAGGGAAGGGTGAGAGAGAGAGGGAGACACAGAATCTGAAGCAGGCTCCAGGCTCTGAGCTGGCTGTCAGCACAGACGCGGGGCTCGAACCCACGAACTGTGAGATCATGACCTGAACCAAAGTCGGACACTCAACCGACGGAGCCACCCAGGCACCCCTCAGACTTCTAATTTCTAAACTAGGTGAAAATAAATGTGTGCTGTCTTCCTCTGTTAAGTTTTAGGGACACAGAAATAGATAACTAATACACCCCAAATGCCTGCATCTTCTATTTCCGATTTGTAAGCCAGCTCGTACAGAACTCTATGCTAGCAAGCTCGGGGGAAGAAGGAGAGTTTATCACTGTAATTGGACCTGAAAAGAACTATGCTTTTCCTGGTCTTACTAACGAACAGGATCCAGTCAGACAATCAGATTGATTATTTCTTCCTGAGATGACTAAAAAAGGAGATAGGTAGAAGGCTTAATTAATTGTTCCTTTCTCTATTGCATAACTAAAGTGCCTCTACCAAGAAAGAGTCCCATGGTTAAATCGAAACAGGAAATAACTAATTATCATCCTTTTAAAGATGTTCAATGCACATTACATGTAAAAAGTTCTGAGAGGTTCTTCAGGTAAAAGAGCTATTTATTGAACACAGTATTTCTCCAACATCTGATGACTAAACCATTTTTCTATAAACACTCTCTAAAATCTGGTGGAAAGTGAATTTCAGAGAATCTTTAAAGCCTTTATTTTCTAAATAAAATGTTCTATGATTAAACAGTAACTATTTAAAAAAACTCTCACACCTTACCTTGCCAAGTTGCTGCAGAAATTTCAAGTGTCTCTCTTCAAACTGTGTCGGGTCTCGGTCTTCAAAGGCTCCAGAAAACCCTAGGGTGCCTATCCTATTTGGTAACATGTCATTTTCTGTTAATAGTTCATAATCTGGAGAGAGAAAGTGTATGAGTGCTGTAGGCTGGCAACATCGTCTGGGCTAAAATGTTTGTAATTCAAGCTAACCAAAATAATCAGAATGAGTTAGAGATACTAAATACAAATTGATACAGGACAACTCCAATAGTTTAAACTATATTAACAAGTCTTTAATACCCACAACCTAATAGGCTTTTAAGAAAGACTTTTGCAAAGGATAATTATTTTCCAAAGTAGGCAGTTTTAATATTTCTAAGTAAGATTATATTATTTTGACTTCTGTGGTGAGAATACTAAGTAGTATTGGGACAGGAAATACCTATGGGTCAGACATATGTACATTTAGCTGCATATTTTAAAAGAGTGGGCAAATAAAAACAAACCTACTTCATGTTTAGAAAACCACTCAACTATAAAACATAGTAGTTTAAAAAAATTGCTTTTAAAAAGTCAAATAAGCCAAATAAACTTCTACAGTATACTATTCATTAATTGGTAAAGTAAAACCAGGCTAGTTTTTAGCCTGAAGAAGAGGTCTCTGCTAAAAATGAAGAGACTGTTTAATCAGTAAGACTAGAATATGTATGAAGTAGGAAAAGTCGTATGAACATAAGAGACTAAGAGTCTAAAAGACATCAAGGTTCACTATATTGTACACCTGAAATTAATATAACACTATGCTGACTAACTGGAACTAAAATTAAAACTAAAAAAAATAAATAAATAAGAGATATCAAGGAACTTCTCATAAAGGATTACAAAATTAGTAAAGATTTGTTAAAAAGGATGAAGATAGAAAGGTACCTGGAAAATCAATAAGATAATTCTGTCGACACATACCTGGAGTAAATAAACTATTAAGATCTCGTATGATGGCTCTGAAAGAAGGTCTAAAATCTGGTTCATAATCCATACAATTATTAATAAGATTAGCTAATTCTGTCCACTTTGGTGCAGGAAGCTGGTGCCTATCTTCATAAAACTGGAGCTTCTATAATGAAAGAACCAGATGAGAAATTGTATAATGTGATAATAAAACATTTTATTTTTAAACATAAGATAGGCTAAAAAGTATGAAATCATAGGAAAGAAAATCAAGGGTCATAAAGTAATTCTAATCTCACAGTTGATATAAACTTACTCTATGAGAATCCAAAGCACTCAGCGGCTTATCTCCTCCACTGCAGATTTCCCACAAAGTGGTACCAAAACTCCATTTGTCTGTTGCCAGGTTTAGATTTTTAGGATTTTCAATGCATTCAGGTGGTACCCACGGTATTCTTTCCTGAAGAACTTTGAAATGATAGCAACAAAGTATGGTTAAACAGTTCCCACAAGTAAATAATTCTTTAATATGCAAACGATTTTCAAACTGGCTTGGATAATTGGTCTTCTTTGTGGAGTTGTGAGTTGTGTGCACCACGTAAGCAAGTGTACACACTGATGAGCCACAAGGGACCTCTGAAGGCATCTAATTCAGTATCTCAGCTTTAACAATGACAACAGTGAGGCCCATAAAGACTGAATAATTTGGCCAAAGTCACCAAATTTGTTAGTAGCATGGAGAGAATTAGAATCTTAGACAACAAATCCTGGATCAACTAAACTTCCTTTCATTAAGCCATACTGTCTCAATTTGTATCCAGCTCTCTCTACTCCTTCCTAGAAGTGGTGCATTCAATAACATTTTTTTCCATAAAACTTGTCCTAAATTGCCTCGATTTTTGTAATTCTTTACAGTGTATCAGGAGTAAAGGTAACATTAACGTCATTCTGAGCCAATGATTCAATAGCAGTGGCAATCCCAACTTGTACATGTAAAAACAAGGACCAACAGACAGATTAATTACTTAATTATACCAAGATATTCTGAATACAGAATTGATACAGGTAGTTTCTGCTAAGATCATGGAATTTCCCAAGTAAAGGTGCTATGGTCTTTGACCTCATCAGAAAAACATTATCCAAGGAAGGAGAGAACACTTTTAAATTCACACTCTGGTAATCTGGCATAGATACATAGGAAAAGTAAATAAAATGATATAGAAGAATGAAGGATAATCTGTGTATCTTTTAGTGTATTTTGGTAAAGCCAAATATGAATATTTTTGCTAATTAAGAGACTAAAGAGTACAGGTTCCTTTCCCTTTTACCGTATGAATAAATTTTCTCCTTCTTCATTTCTATTCCAAAGAGTAAAATTTCCCTTAGTATAGTTTCTAAGATCCTATAATATTTTCTGTCCTATTGTGTATCTTCACTGTCAGAGAAGCTATCAAGTTTCAATACTGTTGGCTCAAATAAGATACGTCAATGCACAAGTGTTCATCAATTTACCGTCTACATCTAGTACATTCAATTAGAGAAACTAAGATAATGAATTACAATTACAACATTATTTGTACCAAAAAAGCTCCTCTCAACTATGTGACTGAAATTTTTACTTTGTTAAATAGAAGGCTAACAAACACGAAAGATTTTTTTCAAGTTTTAAAAAGTCAGAATTAGCTGAATAATTATACTAAATAAGATCTCAAAGTAGATAATAGGTCGTCTCAAAATTTTATTTTGTGACTGAAGGAATTTGTGGCTCAAAGAATATATTAGAAAATTCACATTAAAAAATGGATAAAATCTGAACTTCCATACAAGCAGGGATTAAAACTGTTCTAAAAATCATTTTACAGTCCATGACAACATGCATATAAGAATGGAAAAATGGACAGAGGATGTAACTATAACAATTTAGACTGCTAAAAATGGTAGTTAAATTTTATTATTAATCAAGAACATGTCAATAAAAGAGTTTGAGAAAAAATTAACAACATGCTTTTTGTACTACATTCCAAATAGAGATGTGGAATCACTATGTTTTTCACCTGAATCTAATATAATGTTATGTGTCAGCTACACTCAAAAAAAAAAAGTTAAATGCGATTCCTGTTGAACTTACTGTCCTTTGGCAAAACTGTAATACTAATGCCAGGATCACTAAGTTTGATGAAAGGAGGATTTCCTGTCTTCCTGTCTTCTTCTCTGATAAGCAGAATATTTTTGGCACACACATTCCCATGAATAAGGGCTTTTTCTTCCTGTTAAAGTTAAGCACATTAGCAATCCACATATATCTGAACTATATATACACATATCAGCACAAATAGCAATCCACATATATTTGAACTATATATACTAAATATATACTAAATAGTATATCTAAAGTCCCAAAATGGATTTAAAGAAAAGAAACAGGACAGCATTTGCTAAAAAACATTAATTCGGAAGCATGCTTTGACATAAAAGAAAGTTTTACGACAGCACTGTGGTTTTTGTTCTACTTTTCAAATGAGACACCAATGTACACTCAAGATGAAACAAATATATTAAAATTACTCAGTGCCACTTCACTTTCCAAAGCTAAGATTTGAGGCAGTAAGTATTATCCCTGTTCAGCGGCAGGACAGAGGATCACTGAGAGGCAGCACCCTGAGGGGTCTGATCACTGGCTGGCCCTGCTCTTCTGCCAACACTGCTTTCCCACCAGACATAATGTCTAACTGTCCACAGACACCACAACAAGGTATTTTCTGCAGGGATGCTCTGCTATCTTTAGCTAGCAGAACATGTTTCTGCATAATTTTTTATTAAATTCCCTAAAACCAAGTGACACAACTTGCAGACTGTCCATCAGCAATTTTAAGAGACTGACGGGATGACAAAACTCTTTCAAAAATGATTTTACAGAAATAAATATATGCCTAAAATAAGCTCTTTCATCAACTAACACAGATTACTTTAAATGACTCAGTATTCATTTACAGATTTATTTCTTATTCCTGGGTCAAGATCCTTTCTACGTTGCTTCAGAAGACAGAGAGTATAATTTTGATCAAAAATTATACTTATTACTTACTAGAAAATGCATGGCCCATGCCAACTGTTTAGCCACTTCAAGTTTCCATAATATACTTATAGAATTTTTATTCTTTTTCAGGTATGTATCTAATGATCCAAATTTTACAAACTCCTGAACCAGAATATCTGCATTAAAATATACAAATAATAAGGCTCAAGTATACATACAATAAAAATACATGTAATTTTAAATTTTTATAAAATATATTTATAGTTATACATGAGTATTATAGGTAAAGAGATTAAATGCAAAATTCACTAATTTAAAGAAAGCTATATAACAGCTATATACCATTGTATTTTGGGGTTTTAGTTTATTCACAACAGCAAGATATAGAAATCTAAACAACTACTACATACTTAATAATATATATTATTCTATGTAATTTTATTATAATATTAATATATATGTATATGTACATGTATATGTATATATATAACTACCCCAGCAAACCTCTATGTATTAGTACTGAATTATGGCTGCTTTTTTTAAACAAATGAAACAGAGTTAACTTCTCTTCCATGATACTATAGTAATATCCCCAGCTTTTTTTTTTAACTTTATTTATTTATTCTGAGAGAGACAGAGACTGCACCAGTGTGAGAGGGGCAGAGAGAGAGAGAGAAAGAACTCCAAGTAGGATCCGTGCTACCAGTGCAGAGGCCCATGCAGGGCCTGAACTTAAGAAGCTAAGATCATAACCTGAGCTGAATCCAAGAGTCAGATGCTTAACCTACTGAGCCATCAGGCTCCCCAGTGTCCCCAGCTTATCTGTGGTTTTGCTTTCCACAGCTTCAGCTACCCATAGTCAATAGGTTCAGAAGCAGAGGATCTTCCCTCCAACTTTCCATCAGAAGGTAGTAGCCTAATGCTACGTCACAGTGCCTATGTCATTCACCTCACTTCATCTCATCACATTGATATTTTATCTCACATCATCATAAAAAGAAGGGTTAGTATAAATATGATATTGTGAGAGAGAGAAATCACCTTCACATAAACTACTATAGTATATTGTTGTGACTGTGCTATGTTATTATTAGTTATTGTTATTTCTTACTATGCTTAATTTGTAAATTAAACTTTATTACAGGTATGTACATATTGGGGAAAAAACAGCGTATATGGGGTTGGGTACTATCCTCAGTTTCAGGCATCCACTGGGGGTCCTGAAACAATATCCTGCAGATAAGCTGGGACTACTATACTCAGACATCCGAACTTCCTGAAATCCTTCTGCCGCACATAAAACTTAAAGCAATGTCTACTCTGTTATAGGTATTAAAGAGAATTTGAGTTTGAACTCCATTAATCCTTTTAATTTATGCTGCAAAGAAGCAAAAATTCATTTTGCATTGCTTTATCTTTAAAAGTATATTTTTAAAATACTATTAAGATATATTTTGCTAGAGAAACAAGTGTGTGCTTCTGAAAAACACTCCTGCCTTTAAGACAGATAGAAATTTCCAGCCCTGACAGTACTGACCAAGTTCCCCAAAGCCACGACTGCTTCTACATAAAGACATGTTATTTAATAATTAAACCAGATTTAGGGTTTATTTATAGGCATCTAGTACTAATTTGTAAAACAATAAGCTCAGTTTCTCAATTTCAAATCTAAATTTTTTGAAATTATTTTATTGCTTCTTAAGCATAAACAGTTCTATGAATGAGAAAAAACCGACTGTATTTTAATTATAAAAAAAGGAAAATTAAGATGAAAACCAAAAACTTCAAGCAAAAAATGTAAGTATGGCATAATGATACGTATCTTTAAAGAAATTCTGACAGACTTTCACACTGTAATCCATATCAGCTCATGGCCCAGTAAGTAATTCGGTGCCTATACTACATACAGGCCTATCCTTCACGTGTTTGTTTTAAAATGCATACTGGAGTTCTTACCGCAAATTGTGATTCTGCTTGATCTAATATTACAATCACTTAGTTCTCACTTGGTATATCAGCTTTGGAACTTGCTGGGCAACTAAAACAAACTTAATGAATGTTTTGATACACATAGTTAATTTAGAAAACACAATCCATATACTGATAATTAAGAAATGACTACAGGTAAATTTATCTCATGGCAAGTGTCAAAAAAAGAAAGAAAAGAAAAAGAATAAATATATAAGTGCTACAACGAACAAAAGCTTAATCAAATTATTTTATGTGGCACTGAAGACCTACTATGTTTCACAGATACCACTGATAGTTATATGTCCCATTATTTTATGTGTCATAAAAGAAAAATAACTGTCAAATAATGACACATCGTTGATTATATCACACATCCCAATTTCAGTTATTTTTAAATGTGCATAAAGTGTTTCACAGAATCAATGAAATGTAAAAGCAAGCATAAGAACTGGAATTACATGCTCTTAAATACTGTTTTCAAACTTTTTAAGGAAATATATTTTTATTCCCCTTAATGAAAAATTAAGAGAAACATCAATTTAAAAAAAAGACATAAATAGGGGCGCCTGGGTGGCTTAGTCGGTTAAGCGTCCGACTTTCGCTTAGGTCATGATCTCACGGTTCGTGGGTTCGAGCCCCGCGTCGGGCTCTGTGCTGACTGCCAGCTCAGAGCCTGGAGCCTGTTTCAGTCTGTGATTCCCTCTGTCTCTGACCCTCCCCTGCTCATGCTCTATCTCTCTCTCTCTCTTAGAAATAAATAAAACATTAAAAAAAAAATTAAAAAAAAAAAAGACATAAATACAGAAACACTTTAGTTGGGGATTATTGAGCAGAAATCTCACTACTGCAGTTAGATTTACTCTCACTTCATCAACCCCCTGAGATACCTAAATACCTCCACAGAACAGATTTGAAAATCACTGCCTTTGAAAAGACTACCAATTTTCAAAAATATGAAGAAATGTTATATAAGTATGGATGTGTATTTAACCCACATTACTAATAGAAAATCGAGAATTGTGTAAGTAATTTTCTTATAAACTTGGTTCTTATGAACAGTCTAAATTTAGCCATGGGGGTTCCTGGTGGCTTAGTTGGTTAAGCGTCCAACTTCGGCTCAGGTCATGATCTTGCGGTTCACAGGTTCAAGCCCCATGTTGGGTTCTGTGCCGACAGCTCAGAGCCTGGAGCCTGCTTCATGGACTCTGTCTCCCTCTCCCTCTCTTTCTCTCTCTCTGCACCTCCCCTGCTCATACTCTGTCTCTGTCTCTCAAAAATAAATAAATCATTAAAAAAATTAAATTTAGCCATAGAATATATGAAATAACAACATCCAATCATTTCAGTCAGTTCCATTTAAAATTTAATCTATAATTTATGGTTTTTTTCACAATTCCAAATAAATTTATACTAAAATGGCTAGTTATTCCAATGATATATTGAACCAGCCACAATCTGTATTGGGATGGTTAACAGAAAAGATTATAAGACATGTTTACTCTAAGACTCTGCTGTTTGGGCATTTTAACATAAGGCATATTAACTGTTTTCTGCATCTTTTTTTTTTTTTTTTTAATTTTTTTTTTTTAAATGTTTTATTTATTTCTAGGAGATAGAGAGAGAGACAGCGTGAGCAGGGGAGGGTCAGAGAGAGAGGGAGTCACAGACTGAAACAGGCTCCAGGCTCTGAGCTGGCAGTCAGCACAGAGCCCGACGCGGGGCCCGAACCCACGAACCGCGAGATCATGACCTAAGCGAAAGTCGGACGCTTAACCAACTAAGCCACCCAGGCGCCCCAACTGTTTTCTGCATCTTAATTTCATTCATTCATTTCCTTTTTTTAGAAGACATACTGATGTTTTTGGTTCTATGATGTTTTTGGTTTCAACATTTAATTCCTATTAAACATAGTTTATGCTGATACTTAGTTATGATCCTGAAATTGAATTTTCTGTAAAACAACAATAGATGCCCTGAGAAAGGCATAAAGTGAACATCAAGAAGCTTGGAGTTCTACTTACTCTCCTCTCCACAGACACACACTCCATAATTTAAAACCAGATGCTTGTGAGAAAGTTGGCTCATCATGCTTGCTGCTTCAAAGAAAGACTAAGGAAAAGAAAAACATACAAAAGATGCAAAAGAATTATTGGTTGTGTGTAAAAATGTTCATAGGTCAGAAAGATACCATCTGTCATAAAAGAAATGCACACAGAAAAGGCTACAAGCTGTAGTTCCCTTAGACGGACTTGACACTGCTATCAACCTCAATGCTGGAGTTCATTCTGAGGAAGCCCCTGAGAAAGACTGGAATAAGGAAACAACAAAGAGGAGAGAGCAACGGTGGTACAGGGCAACATGAATGATGCAAGAATAGCAGCCTTAGGCCCTCAGCAGCTGGAGGAGAGAACAGAGACAGACATCAGAGACACGGATATGGGACTGGAGAAAACGGAGAGCTTCAAATAACTTCTCAAAAGAATTAAGACTGATGTCTGTGCAGATAAAATATCATGACAACTATGTCAGGCCTGGTATTAACATCACTCTAACTCAATTAACCTCTGAGTAGAACTTCTGGGTACAGTTGTGGAGGATCACAACCACCAACACTGCAGTATTCTAGGTTAGAAGGACTTTCACTTCTATGTTTTGCGTCCCCTCCTGCTAACATAATTTAACACAAGTTACTCATCAGAAATATTTAATAAGTCATGTTTGGTGACGCTTTGCTATGTGAGGGACCCTGACTACTGACAAGCGGGTTTCCACTGGCCAGCATCTCCAGATCATGCCCAGAGGCATCTGGATTTCACCTCAAGTGTTCCTCAGGACAGTGCCTTTCAAATTTTTTTAAAAAATAGGTTAAATCATAGAAGAAATCTGTGGGAACCCATAATGCTCTGGAGAGCCAAGTTTGAAGGCCTAGTTCTGCCTTAATATATGCAGAAATGTAGTAATAATACAATGTTATATTAGTTTGGAAATAAATTTTTATAGGAAAATCCTGCAATTCTCTATACCCTCACCCCCAGAAAGCATCCTCAGAAAGGTCCTTGATATGTATACTTTTAAAAATTACAGTTTTGAAAAGCTGCATGCATGAATGTGTTGTATCAGTATGAAAGCATATGTTTAAATATCATGAACTACGTAAGCTATACAAAGAATATACACACCTCTGAATAGTTTCTGTGTGCTTTATCCAGAACTTTTAAAAGAACTTCTGTTTCATGCAGTTGACCATAGTCTCCTACTTCTCTTCTTACACCTTTAAAAATTTTTGTAAAAGTGCCTTGGCCAAGGCTTTCATTCTTTATAAGAAAAAAAACGAAAAACAAGAATAAGTAAAAATGAAGAAAGATGCAGGAATTAGGAAATACATTTAATGACAAAGGGTTTTTAAAAATCCATAAGCAAATATTAGTTGTATTTTGTAATAAAAGAACATTAAGGATTAATGAATAAAGTGCATTTTGGTTCCACCATGTTCTTAAACCCCTTGAATTAGCTACAATTATCACTTTTTCATAGTGTCAGTGTTTACCTACACTTATTTACATGTGAATATTTTTCTGTTTGCCTTCATGATAGTGAAAGGCAGTACAGTACGGTCAGTGGAAGCAGAGCGTGGGACTGCTAGTTGTGTGACTCTGTACAGGCTATTTTATCCCTGTGTTGCAGCTATCCTGGTTTCCTCAACTCAGGACTGGGGATAATTACTTTTCCATATTATGAAGAATAAATGAATCAATAGTACAGTCCATGCCACATGGACTTGGTTAAGTGTTAGTTATTACTGCTATTACTAGTATTTCTTGTATATCCTTAACAAAATAATTATTGAAAGCCTGCAATCTGAAGTTGGGCTGTCTATATTCAAATCGAACCTTTACTGTTACTAGTTTTGTAATGTTCGGTCATAAAAGCAACTCTCTGGTTGCTGTTTTTCACATGAGGATTCAAGTCTTTATAATTCTGTATAATTCTATCATTGTTTCCTTACGGAATGCAGACATCAGTTAGTCTTTGACATTCCATTCTCTGTGTCCATCCATTAATCTTTCTTTCATAATTTCCATTTTTTCCTATCTGCTGCATCTGAAAATTTTTTCAGATTTTGCAATTCACTGATTGTCCCTTCAACAATGGGTAATCTGCTCTCTTATTTTAATGTCGATGAACATATTTTTCATTTCTATATTTTCCTTTCTCTCAGTTGTTCAGGTCTTTTTGATAATGTCTTGGTTTTTCCCTATGTTTTCAACTCCATTTGTATCTTTAAACAATATATGGTATTTTATAAGCTCAATCTGAAAAGTCTCGTTATATGAGGTTCTTAGATGTCTAATGTAGATGTTTGTTGGTCTGCTGACTCTTGCCTAATTCTGAGTTATTTCCCTGTATATTTTAAAATTTTTGAGTAAAAGTGCATGGTTAGTCTCTGTGTGGGGACTCTGGGTAGCCTAGGCTAAGAATATGTTCCTCCAAAAAGATTTTGTATTTGCTTCTTCCAAGCATTACAGGGTGTTACTTTTTATTTTATTGGCTTAGGGTTTCTCAGACTATGCAGATGGCATAAATAAGTATAAACTGAAAAGCTTTTATTTCTTTATATTAACAAATTCTCAGGAGACACTTTTTTTCTCTAAGAACCCAACTGAAGCAGGCAACACTCTCTCTCTTCTCCTTTTCCTAGTGGATGAATTTTTCATAATCCATGTGGTTTCTTTCACTGAGGATGTATTTATTTGAGGGTCCTGACTCTATTCTGAGATGGGTTCACTTTTAACTCCTGGTCTTCTGGAGGCCTTATAAGGCTTGGCCCTTCTTTGTGTTGCTTTTAGATCTTAATTCCCTTGATTAGTGAAACAAATCCCGACCCCCCAGCATCATCCTGCAGCCCAAACACCAGCTCTTATGCACACTTTGTTTTCAGTTCCTTCTTTATTTTTAACTCTTTGCATTTCCCTTACTTTCTTGAGAACTTAAGAATTAAGACATAGGTCTTTTTGTAGAAGAGTCTTAATTTTTAATTAAGATTTTAAAAAGGAATATTTAAAAATATTTTTAGTTTACTTATTTATTTTGAGAGACAGTGAGCATAAGTAGGGGAGGGGCAGAGAGAGAGAGAGGGAGAGAGAGAATCCCAAGCAATCTCATGAACCCATGATATCATGACCTGAGCTGAAATCAAGAACTGGACACTTGCGGTGCCTGGGTGGCTCGGTTGGTTGGGCATCTGACTTTGGCTCAGCTCATGGTCTCACGATTCGTGGGTTTGAGCCCCATGTCAGGCTCTGTGGTGACAGCTCAGAGCCTGGAGCCTGCTTCAGATTCTGTGTCTCCCTCTCTCAACTGCCCCTCTCTTGCTCGCACTCTGTCTCTCTCCCACTCAAAAAATGAATGGGTGTGAAAGAATGAGAGGAGAAGAGAGGAAAGGAGAGAAGAGGGGAGGGGAGGGGAGCAGCGTAGTAGACACTTAACTGACTGAGCCATCCAGGTGCCCCTTCCTCATTCCTAACTCGTTTGATATCACATTTTCACAACAAATAAAAATATTTAAACTGAAATAAAATTTTTATAATATAGATTATAATAGGATAGTTTCAAATGTCACATGAATGTAATGTGGGATAGGAAATTAAGAAAACAGTTGTTCGAATTTTTTTTATGTCTTTATTTTAGAAAACAGTTGGTTTAAAAGGACAAAAAAGACAATAATTAGCATCTAATTACTTACAAATACCAAATCTTCATTTCTGATTTTGTGAAACACCATTTGGTTCACATTATTATGCCTCTGTAATGTTGGTGATGTTGGTACATCAGAAACGCCATTGGTTCTAAAGACTAGAAGGTTTGATTTATCTGTTAAAAGAAAAAAAAACAATAAAAAATAATACATAACCAAAATACACTGAGGATATAAACTGCTCCAAAGGGGTGAAGTAAAATGTGTTCTATATATTAAGAAACACTTACAACTTATTTTTCATTTCTTCAATAAGGAGAAATTTATTTTAGGAATTTATTCACTGAACTTTGATGTACTTTAACCAGGTATATCAAACATTCAAAACTGTAATAATTTCCTCAACTAAAATAATTTTTCAGGAATTTTAATAATTTTTAATAAACCTTTTATTTCAAGGGATTTCCAATCTCACTATCGTTATTTTAAAAGTACAGAGATTAAAACTCTAAAAGACTATGAAAGTTTTTACTTAGAACAACATACAAGATTTGGTAGAGGAGTCTTTCAGTTCAGTAATTAAGTGATTGATTTTGTACCAAAAGGTTGTCATTTCCTAAATGCCATTTCAGCTCTATGGAACTTCTAGTGACATGTAGACCACCCGAATCAAACTCAATAATCCGATCTGAGGATGCTTATACAAGAGAATGAGAAAAAATGAATTTCCTTTTGGAGCTGCTTCTTTCATATATCTTTTGTAATCAATATACTGAAGATGCCTTTTACTATTATACACAATCCACGATCAATATTTTGAAACTAACTAGAAAATTATTTTACCTTTCAACTTTGGGGGACAGCATTTCGTAAACTGGAAAATTATACTGTCTGAGCGAACAGTTTCCATCTGGTAGCAATTCAAAAGATCTTTAAGATTACTGAAGTTCTTCTTGGTCCCACTGAGGTTGTATTCTCCACTCTCATTTTTGGTAATCAAACAGTGCTTATATTCGATGACATTGTCTCGCTATATAAATTTAATTATAAAGGCAGAGGGGAAAATCACAATGGTTGTCACAGTAATTATTGGGACAATAATATTATCACAGAAACAACCAACAGAACGTGTAGACATTTGAACTGTGAATCCTAACAGTACTGGTATACGGAGATAGACGTGCCTGGCTCCTGAAGAAGGTATCTGATTATAATTACATACGTACAGAAATGACTCAACAGTTAATTTTCTTAAAAAGCAAGTAAAGAAACAATGATAATTAAAAATAATAACACCATCCTTAACAGCTTCTCATCATTTACAAGATAAAATCTAAAACTATAAACAAGGACTTCCAAGGACAGGCTTCTGCCTCCATCTCCAACCTCACCTTCTACCAGTGCCAACATACAAACTATTCTAGCTGTATTAAACGACTTTAAAAATTTCAAATACCATGTGGTTTCATGCCTTGATAAATGCAAATGTTGTCTCTCTACCCGTGAATACACATCCTCTCCTTGTGAACAATGAACTTTTAGACATTTCTTATCACTCAGGTCAAGTATCATCCTTTCTGTGAGGTCCTCCCTAATAATCCTGACCCCATTTCACAAGCAAAGATGACTACCTGTGCACTGTGTCACTACTGTAGCTGCATAATTAACTCTCCTCGTGATTTTAATATTTTTTAGTTTTTCGATGTTTTGTGTGCTATACTGTGAACTTCTTAATTCTTCCATTTTTTGAGCTACTTCAACCTCCTTAAAACCACTTATAAAATAAAATTGACAAAATACCCCAAGTCTTTCCTACTCCAAAAGCTCTTTCTTAATTGCAACCCTTTCTGTTAACTGTCTATGTTTGTGTATACTGAATAATTACAATGCTCAATTTAGTACTTCTTTGGTATATCTTCCTATTTTTGTTTTTCCAAAAGATACCTTCTTAAAGTAGGGTTATACCATATACTCTCTAATATACAGCCCTCATATTAGGTTGAGCAAATATAGTAAACATAAAAAAATACATTTTGAATTGATTAAATATACTGGACTGCTATATTTACAGTAAAAAGATACAATGAAATTAGGATAGATTATTAGTATTAAAAATGCTAAACTTATCAAGCAACCCCTTATATACTTATGAACAATTAATCTATACTATATGCTAAATAAAAATGACTGCATTTTATAAAAAAAAAATTAAATAACCAAATCCTTACTTTGTATACTTTTGTACAGTAAGATAAATTTTGGAAGCTGCTACATAAGTTTCTCAAGATTTATATTATGAGGGGCGCCTGAGTGGCTCAGTTGGTTAAGTGTCCAGCTTCCATTCAGGTCATGATCTACAGCTCAACAGTTTGAACCCCGTGTTGGGCTCTAGGCTACAGCCCAAAGCCTGGAGACTGCTTCAGATTCTGTGTCTCCCTCTCTTTCTGCCCACTCACCCCACCCCATCCCACTCACACTCTCTGTCTCTTAAAAATGAATAAACTTTTAAAAAAAATTTATTTTTAAAAGATTTACACCATGAAACTACCTTATTAGTGATAGTATCTTTTTAGATATTTGGGGTAGTAAACAATCTTAGATGAGATCCAAAATTATCAGTATTAACAGTGTGGTTTCATTGTAGTTTTATCCTTAAAGTATACATATGGTAGATCATTATTCTGAATACTGGAAAACTACTAGTTCAACGAATTATGTTTGTGTCTTTGTTATTGCTCTATTTCATTCTAATCCCATAATCATTGCCATAAAAGGAAAATTTGCTTCTAAGTTTTTTGTTTCTAGGTGTTTTCGTAAAGATCTCCATTTCTGCAAAAAGAGACTTGAAGAGATTTAATAAAATTTGACACACTAGTAACATCCAAACATCAAAGAATAAAATAAATTCCAGGGGCACTTGGGAGGCTCAGGTCATGATCTCGTGGTTTGTGGGATCAAGCCCCGGGTTGGGCTCTCTGCTGACAGCTCAGAGCCTAGAGCCTGCTTCATATTCTGTATCTTCCTTTCTCTCTGCCCCTCTCACTTGTGCCCTGTCTCTCTCTCTCTCTCTCCCAAAAATAAATTTAAAAAGTTTAAAAAATTAAATAAATTCCAAATGAAAAGACATTATAATTTTATATTTTATATAAATCCTAGAAATTATACCTTATTTTTTTAAGTTCATTTATTTTGAGAAAGTAAGAGCGTGAGCGGGGGAGGGGCGGGGGGAGATGGAGGGAGGGAGGGAGGGAGAGAGAGAGTGAGAGAGAGAGAGAGAGAGAGAGAGAGAGAGAATCCCAAGCAGTCTCCTCGCTGCCAGCACAGAGCTTGAAGCAGGGCTCATCTCACCAACCATGAGATCATGACCTGAGCCAAAAATCAAGAATCAGACACTTAATCGACTGAGCCACCCAGATGCCCCTACATCTTGCTTATTGATACAGACTCTGAAGTTAACTAAGCATTATCATTCTAATTATCATATCCAGAGCTGTAATTCTGAGTATTAAAAAAATAAAAAATGGTAGATAAATATGAGGGGGAAATTATATAGGCTAAGATGTTACCTTGCCAGAGGAGGGGAATAGGATGGGAAATGAAATTTTTTAAAAAAGTTATCATTAATTATGAAATACTAACCTCGATAGCAAAAGTCAGAAAATATTTATTGAAGTCCTTAGGACTGCATCGAAGTACATAGAGTCCAGTCTGATTACCTGCTTTCTTCAGTTTACTGATGGCAAAATCCATTCTAAAGGTAAAGAAGTAATTTGAGTAATATAGCAAGTCCCTTGACATTAAGACCAAAGTGTAATCTAAGAGATCAAGAGTCAAATCTATAAGTCTCCTCTATTTTATATGCTTATCAATTCTCTTGCAAGGAAAAATATTACAGTACTAAGCTACTTTGCAATAAGTCCAAATCAATTCAAGGGTTTTAGAAACAAATAAAAAGTATAATAAGACAAAATCACTACGAATATTTTGTTCATTTCAATTTTCTTTTAATTAAAAATTTAGTTTTTTTAAAAACCATGCTCACTCCCATAAAATTTTATTTAACTATGCAAACAATATATCATAAGACACTTATGTCTTTTCTACCACCACAATTACTAATATAAAAATTTATATGTCTTATTTTAATATTTAATAGCAAAATATAATAGAAGACCTATGGCTAGTGACAAAGACTACTGATTTTCTATTTCTACTATGTTTTATTAAAGCTGAACATCTTGAAAGAAAAGTCAAAATGTAATCTATATGAAAGCAGGAAAAATCTGTTTCATTTCTTACTATATTTCTCATATACAAACCAGTGGCACGTATTAGGTACCCAGCAAATGTTCTATAAATAAATGAAAGAATGCTTGAATGGATGGATCAAGAATGAATGAATGAATGAATGAATGATGAATGGTAGGAATTTTTCAAAACTATGTAAGTTATAGAATGTCAAATAGTGCAACTTTTTCATAACAACCATACTTATTATTAAACAGATTAGAGGTATAGATAGAAACAGGTCTTAAATATCAGTCAGGATACGTTTTATCAAATATTTAATTAAGGGTAGGTTAAGGTCAAGACACATATGCTCTCAATCCCAGACTACTACTTCTTCTCAAGTCTTGCAAGCCTGGTACCAATTCTAAAGTACATACAGGCTGAGAGATAACTAGAACTTGGGCTAAACAGATGCTATGCATGATTCTTGGCTTTATCCAGTATTACAGTCAGGGTCTATAACTGTGTGGATCTATATGTAGTTAGCAGCCACAGGGTGCTAATAAATATAAAATTATTAGAATTAAATTAAATTTTAAAATTCAGTCCCTTAGTTGCACCAACCACATTTTGAATGCTAAATAACCACATGTAGCTAGCGGCTATGGTAATTAAACAGCATAGAAATAGAATACTGCCATTTTCATCACAACATAAAGTACTGCCAGCACTAGCCTTATGAACACAAGCTTTCAGTAGAGGAGTTGGATTATTCAAAAATAATCATGGTTATCAAATTTTGCATTGTGGTTCCTCTGTAGTATTTCAAAATTAATGAAATACAAATTGGAGGATTTTTTAAAAAAATTAACACTCAAAGAGTTACTTAAACATACCTAGGCAACTAAATATCAGCCTGCACAATTTAAGTCTTACAGGCTTGGATAAGATAGCAAATTACATCCTAAATAATTCTAATTATTATATAATCTTGTTGTAAATAGACTCTTATTTCACTTCACTGTATAAAATTCTCTTTGTCAGTATCTAATTGACTTTTTAAAAAATTTACTTTTAAAGTCTGTATTACTCACAAAATTGGGCCATGACAGTTGCTTTGTATGTTTTCAAGCACCATTGGAGGTGCTACTTCTTTACAGAGGTAATGATGTGCATCTGCAGTTAATCTATAATAGCCGTCAATTAATGACACAAAGGATAAAGCTTCTCTTAATGAGCTCAGTTCAATTTCCTAAGCAGAGAAAAGGAAATAAGTATCATTTAAAAAGTCAACTACATGTTCCATATTGAAATTTCTCTCCACTCCATTTCATTAGGTTCATTCTCATAAATTAATATTCTCCTAAATTGTTTTTATGCCTCTCAATTACCCAAAATGAATTATAAATTCTTACGTATGATATTTTACACTTCTCAAATATGGGCTTATCACAGCTTTCCAGTTCACTTTTATCCATAATCTTGCTGTATTTCCCAATACCCCAATTAGACAAATATGCCACTTATCTTAATTAGAAATCTATCTGGTCTGATATAAAAGTTGTTATTAATTAGAAATAACAAGAATACACTACTAAGGTTAAAGTATTCATGCTGTAAATTCAAATGTATACAGTCATATATAGCCATGCTATATCATCTATACATCAGTGAGCACATAATTAGCCTAAAATGCAAAATCTCCAATAATGGAAAAACCCCTATTTAACAGAAGAAACTTCTCCTAAAATCAGGAATAAGATAGAAGGCCTAATATTTAATACTGCATTGTACTGTATTTAGTTAACATAATTAGGCCATAGAAAGAAATATAAGACTAGAAATACCTCTATTTGGAGACTATATGATTATGTACTTTGGGGAACTCAAAGGAAGACAACTACAAAACTACTACAACACAAAGATAATCCATTGAGAGAGAGAAGGATACAAAAATCAATAGCTTTCACATACATAAAAAGTAGTTGGATTATGTAATGAAAAAAATAGCACCATTCATAATAGCAACCCACACAAAAAATAGTATCTGAGATTAAACCTCACCAAAAAATGTGCAAAATCATTTTTGGAAAAAAAGTGATACTAACATATAGCAGTGGGAAAATGAAATAATAAGCAAAAATTTATTTTATATCCAGCAATAATTTGTTAGAAAAAATATACTGAGAAAAGGTTCTTAATCCTATTAAGTAACAGAAAAATCATAATACATCATGAATAAAATTTGGCAAGAAACATGATGTATCATTATGAATAAAACTATGATGTTACTGAAAAACATAAAATAATATTTGGATACAAGGAGAAATAAAGTATATCCCTTAAACAAAAAATGTAATATGCTAAAGAAATGTCAATTCTTCTCAAATTAATCTTTAGAACAGTTCTAACAAAACGTAAATGCAGTGGGGCACCTGGGTGGCTCAGTCAGTTAAACGTCTAACTTCAGTTCAGGTCATGATCTCATGGTTCATGGGTTCGAGCCCCATGTGGGGCTCTGTGCTGACAGCTAGCTCAGAGCTGGGAGCCTGTTTCAGATTCTGTATCTCCCTCTCTCTCTGAGCCTCCCGACCATGCTGTCAATCTCTCTCTCTCTCAGAAATAAAACATTAAAAAAAATTTTTTTTAATGGAAATGCAGTACTTCAAGGAGCTTTAGGACTACTCAAAAACCAGGGTATTCAAGGAGCTTTAGGGACTACTCAACAAACAGGGTAGTCATGGTGAAGGGCTTAAGTTATCAATTCATCATTTGGGTTTTCATTGACCCTATCACTTAGAGGGCTAACACTATGAACTTGGAAAGTTACTTAACCTCTCTAGGTTGTGGACTTAAAAACAAAGCCAAAAGGGGGTCCCTGGGTGGCTCAGTAGGTTAAGAGACCAACTCTTGATTTTAGCTCAGGTCATGATCTCACGGTTTGTGGGTTCAGGCCCTGTGTCAGACTCTACGTGGATGGTGCAAAGCCTGGAGCCTGCTTCAGATTCTGTATCTCCCTCTCTCTGCCCTACCCTGCTTGCTCACTCTCTCTCAAAAATATTAATAAACATTAAAAAAATAGTAATAAAAACAAAGCCAACAAGTCCAAATACCATCCCATAAAGAAGTTCTTTGTTACCACAGGATGTTCATACTAGCATCAATAAACTCTTCTGGAAATACTTATTATTTTATAAATACCAATTTACAGAATGAAGGCATTCCCTATGTCAATGCACTTCACTTTATTGTACTTCTCAGATACTGCTTTTTAAAAAAAAACAAATTGAGGGTTTGTGACAACATGTATATCAAGCAAATCTATCAGCACCATTTTTCCAAGCACATTTGCTCACTTCTGGTCTTGGAAACAGACAATGAGATTAAAGTTTCCATGCCTACTAACACAACATCCATTCAGCAGCCCATGGACCAATAGGCACGCTTACTATTTAAGAAATACATTTCTTAAGGTGGTAGCAGCCATAAATAGTGACTCCTCTGCCAGATCTGGACCATCAATTGAAAACCTTCTGGAAAGGAGTCACCATTCCAGATGCCAATTAGAACATTTGTGATTCATGAGAAGAGGTCAAAATCTCTTTGGACGAAGTTGATTCCAACCTTCATATATGACTCTGAGGAGTTCAAAACTTCAGGGGAGGAAGTAACTGCAGAAGTGGTGGCGACAGCAAGAGAACTAGAAGTGGAGCCTGAAAACGTGGCTGCAATCTCCTGACACAACTCAGACAGATAAGGAGATGCTTCTTGTGGATGAGCAAAGAAAGCAGTTTTTTAAAATAGAATCTACTCCTCGTGAAGATGTTGAAATGACAACATAGAATTTAGAATATTACATCAACTTAGTTGATAGAGCAGCAACTGGGTTTGGAAGGACTGAGTCCAATTTTGAAAGGAACTCTAATGTGAGTAAAATGCTATCAAACAGCATCAGCTGCCACAGAGAAATCACTCATCAATGGAATGGAAGAGTCCATTGTTGCGGCAAACTTCACTCTTGTCTTTTTCCAAGAAATTGCCATAGCCTACCCTAAGTGAAGCAAACACCACCCTGATCAGTCAGCAGCCATTAACAATGAGACAAGATCATCCACTAGTATAAAGATTATAACTCTTTGAAAGCTCAGATGATGGTTAGCCTTTTAAAGAAATAACATATATAAAAATATGTTATATATTTATATATGTATATATAACATATATATATATATTTTTTTTTTCAGTGACAGTGCACAAGTAGGGGGAGAGGGGCAGAGGGAGAGGGAGAGAGAATCTCAAGCAGGGTAGAGCCCAATGTGAGGCTCAATCCCACGACCCTAGGATCATAAGGTCAAAAAATACCTGAGTATTTTTTAGGAATTTATATAAATAAAACTAAATATAAAGGAATTTACTTCTTTCCTTTTAGTTAAAATAAGCAGGATTTCTAACTACACTTACCATGGTAAGCACTGTGTAATGTACAGGATTATCAAATCATTATGTTGTACATCTGAAGCTAATATAATATGTCAACTACGCTTCAGTAAAAAAATTTTTTAATAAACAACAAAATAAGTGGGTTTTCTAAATAAAGAGGAAGGATTAATGTTTTAGAACCAATCATGTGTTACAGCTTAGGTAGGGCTAACCTGGGATTGGTTTACATTTTGTTATGGGAATCCCAGAAAGCACTGTTTTGATTTGTCTCTTTAATTAGGCAGCATGACTGGCATTGTGCACATCCCTACTGATAAAAAGAGTATCATGAGGACTGAGCATTACAACAGGGAACTAACACCCCAGAGTGCGGATGTGGAAGAACTGCTGCCTTGCCAATCATAAAAAAATGAGTGAAAAATACCTGAATGCTCAAGAAATTCTAGGAAGCTTGTGTTAGTAGTGATACAAAAGCTAGCTGTACCCAGAAAGTTACTAAACTGATGTTTCTATTTAGAATTATATTTAAAACTATAAACAGAATTCCTACAAGAAAATAACTTTGGTATTAGGATTCTAAAATATTTATTTCTGACAACCGTTAAACATAATCAGTATTTAATTACAGAGCAAACTTACCAGATTTTTACCATCTTGCTTATGGATAGTTACAATTCTACTTTCATTTGAGCCTTCTTGGTTTGCTTGCTTAATAGTAACATCAATGATATCAGGAAAGTCACAATATAGCTGTAAGTCCTATAAATAAGAGCATTTGAAATTGAAAACAGGATGAACTAAGGAAGGCATTTTAAAATAAGACTTATGAAGGACATAACATCCATTCCAAATTCTTTAAAATAAAAAAGTATTGATAGCAACGGATGAGCATTAAATCAGATTCCCTCCCTCAATAATCTAACCTGAAGACCTACTACATCTTGTTTACCAAGAATCTAATTACGCTACAGTACTCTTCAATCCAATCAACATCGACAGGAACTACTGTCAGAAAACTGAAGTTTAACCACCAAAGAATGAATGTAAAAAAAAAGTCTCTAGTAGCAATCCAAGAACATAGATATGAACAAAGTTAAAACCTGTAGTGCAAGACTTAAAAAAATAACTTAACAGTTATACATCATCATAAAATCAGCTTTTCCAATTGAACTTTATGATTGTGCTTATTATCGATAACAGTAAAATTTTAAAAAGAAGCAAAACTATCTTAAAAATCATGTTTACAATTCAAGCCTTTTTGGAAACTGTAAGAACACTAGTAGTAATATTTGTCATAAAAAATAAAAAGCCATTTAAGAACAATGAGAAAAGAATTATAGACATGACCTTGATGGTTTCACAGTATTAAAAACTTCTACTTCTATCAATGAGAAAAGAGAACTGCAAGTTCATGTTTTAAATGAGAAAAATTACTTTGCTCTATTGCCATTCACTTAAATTAACAAAGAATGAGAATGTATCATTAAGGATTACCTGTTCTGTCAGTGTCTCACTTTCTTTATGTTTCCCTCTTGACCACTGAATTCCACCGTTTCCAGTTATTACAATGGTTGCAAAAATCTCCTCACCTGAAGGACCTCTTCCAGGTTCTTTTACTTCAAATTGCTCTGTGTAGAAGGCAGACTGAAGTGTTTCCAGATTTATAAGATACTTAAGTTTCAAGTTTCTGGCAGTGGCTTTGCAATGGCTGAACTGCTCAATAAATCTGCGAAATCTATACCTTATTCGTTTCCTTGTCAAAATATGATAGTCTTGGATCTTGGCTCGAACAGATTTTGGTAAGAATGTCTTGTAGCTAGGGATAAAGAACACACAGAGAAAGACAGAACAAACTGGAACATAAATCTAAAACAAAACTGAAAGAGAAATGACCACCTTTCTCCATGACAGGTAAATGCGGCCAAGTGGGGAAAGGAGACGCGACTGGCGTCTGTGCACTATAAACCCTGAAGGTTTTGTCTGGAGATGTGAAATACATAAAAATTCTGAGTTACCACAAGTGTTCAGCAGAGGATATGTTAATTCTCTTCCCCTAAGGAAATGAAGACTTAGTCTAGTTAATAACAGAGTCTCTAAAAACTTGTTTTCTCGATTATCTTACAGACCTTTTTTTTTGGCACTATGTTGCAAATATTTCCCATGATGCCATACACCAAAATTTATCTGAATTCTGGAAATGGTTACATTTTGTTGGAAGCTACTATTGTTCATTATGCAAACATACTTCTTTGGCATACATTATTTTCTAAATCATTTTCAATAGCTCCTAATAATTTCTTTGTAATCAAAATGATTCCGCTTAGAAATGACTCTTCAGTAATTCTGTCTCTATATAAAATATCCTAAAGAAGAGAGATAACTTCCCTTCTGCTCAAATATCTGACAAATGAAGAAAATTATATTTCTGAAGGTAGAACTACATTAAATTTCCATACTTTCCCATGTACTAATCCTTCTTCCCATCACCCATTTCCTACCTGGTTGGCTCTTACTCATTCCAAAAGTCTCAGTGTAAGCATCATCCAATCCAAGTAACCTCTCTCAATGACTCTATTAGATGCTCCTCCCTTTGTCTGACAGGATTCTGTGCACCATTCCATAGTATCACTTATCACTCTATCCTATATTTGAGTATTTATAGCTAGTGCTTGAGCTGGCTCATGCTGAGAGATTGTTACAATAGAAAGCTATTGAGCTGATTGCTAAAGGGCCATCATTAAAATTTAAGTTATATAAAGCTACAAATAAATTATACTAAAAATATAGGTAATACTCAAAATGTATCACTTCCAAATTATTTTATATTTAAATTTTTACTTTACATTTTACTACTATCCTTTTGAGGTTGTTTACATCTCTCATACATGAGTGGTAAAGAAGACTGGCTATCGTTCATCTCTTCCCAATTCTACATTCAGGCACGTCAGGTTGATACCCTGAAATTGGCCATAGACAGGATTTATACCACAGATAACAGCAAAGACAACAAACTAATCAGATCTTTGGGTTTTTGAGAACTGGCTGTTACACGCTGACCCGTAAACCCCTGCCTTTTCCCTTCCCTAATGGACCTGAAGTCCCCCAGGGACACTTTTATTGAGTAGCAGAGGTGCTGGAGAGTCACTGACATGGCACACTGGGCAGTATAAATTCATCATCACCGATTTCAAACATGCTTGCAGCATTACCATCAATTTTCAACACTTCTCTGGTTCAACTAATTCTCCAAAGTTCCACAACTAGGTCCACCCTCTGAAATTTCCTCAAACCGCCTACCCTTTTCTGCCTGAACCCTCAGCTGTATTCCTCCTTACTTTCAGCAAATGACTTCATCTCTCTCCTAGGGGTAAAAAGACTTCTTTAAGCAGAGCTCCCTTGATATCCTGCTAGCAAACTTACAAACATCTACACTCATTCCCTCCTCCTTCGCACCTCCTACAATAAATGAGGTAAAGCCCCTTCTTTGTGTATTTACCTGGAGTCTCTCTCTTCCTCTCTATACATCCACCCTCTTGTTTCTCTTTGACCCACAAAATACTAACATTGGTCCCACCTTAAATATAAAATCTCTTTATCCCACATATCCCTCCAGCAACAACCTATCTGGGCTGTTTTTTAGCGTTTATACAGCCATTTCCATTTACTTTTCAATTCACTCCGGTCTAGATTCTGCTTCGTCATTTTACAGAAAATGCTTTTGCTAAACCCAAGAAAAACTACAATGTTGCTAAAACCAAATTCCCATCCTTTATTTGTTATTTGTCAGCAGCATCCAACAGCATCATTTAGGAGCAGCATCTCTTCTTAAACTCTCTCCCCTTAGTTTTCCTGATTTTATTCCTGTCTCTTGGGATACTCTTTAGTCTTCTTTACAGGTTCATTCCCCTTTACCTGGTGACTAAATGTTAAAGTTCCTCAAGACTTAATTATGGGCCCTCTTCTCTTCTTATTTATACTCTCCTCTCTAGATTCTCTGTATCCAAATGACGTAGTGCTGACCTCTAAACTCCATATCCTGATCTTGCAAAAACAAGTCAATCTATACATTTAATTTCAATGCCCCAAAAGCTCCTTAAACGATGTGTCAAACCAAACTCCTGAGTTCTGCTAATGTCTTCTCCTAAAAGATCCTCTTACAGCATTTCCTATCTAAGTAAATAACACCAAGAAGCATCCTTGATGCCACATTCTCCTTCATTCCGCATTATTCCATTCATCACCACATTCTCCTGATTTTACCTTCTAAATATATCTCTTAGTTGCCCATTTTCCTCACTACTAACTCATTACTAACTGCATCTCCTGGAGGAAATACTGCAATAGCCTTACTCTCTGCGTGACCAGCATTTCCACTTACTCTTCCCACCGTTTGATTTATTTTCTACACTGGAGTCGTGGGGATCTTTTAAAATCACAAATTTAATTATTTCACCCTTACTTAATCCTCTTGCATGTTTCCTGAGAGTTCTCTTGTCAACATAGTTCTAAGCTTCTAGGTTCTGGTCTAGCCCCTGCTAACTCTTCGGGCTCTAGCCATACTGACTCCCTTCACTCTTCTTATGCTCCCTTCTGCTACAAGGCCTTTTCCACGAGTCTCCACACAATCCATCACTCCCCTCCTTGCCCATTAAATTCTACTCTTTTTTCAGGTTTTAAAAGTCACACTCTGTTCCTTTTCATAATAATTAATTATATATACATGAGCAAATATATAAAAGTTAATAAAAGTCTGGACAGCACAGAGGAGAGCTTCAGGAAGTACAGAATAAACACTGAAAAGACTTAAAAATATAATTATTAAAATACAAATGATTCTCACTTTATCTACTTTTGTCAAAACAGTTACCAAGAGCCTTACTAAATTTGGAATGCAATTTACATAAACATTTTACAAAAATGCAAAATACATAGCTATCAATGACTACTTTTTAATAAGGCTTTTGAAAACACATTTGGATATAAAAAGAGGAGTTTAAAGTACCAACATACAATAAGGCTTTCTACTTTGAGGCCTAGCATAAAGGACCGGCCATACATCCTGAGGGAAGACCATGGGAATGTGTGATTCTCTCAAACATGGAGAATCCACTTCAGCGTCATACTGTCAGAACTAGGTTTGTTAGAAACACTAAAATTTTTTCAAGAGACTTAAAGCTATTAACTCTTGAAGCATAACAACATTTTTCCTCATGCTTTTATTATATAAAGTTTTTAAAGAATTCTAAAATTGAGGTTCCTAAAGGCTCTGAAATTGAGCCTTGGCTTAGAAACGATATTATTTTTTGTATTATAAAATAAAATCTGCAGCTTATTATTATAGTTGGAGTAGGATTAGAAACTTTATTATTCACTTAGTTTTTTAGAAAAGGGAGTCCAGTGAGATGAACTGAGTAGCTGAGTTGGTATGTAAGTGGCCTTGATCCTGGCCTAATATTTATAAACTCAGCAGTTTCCTTTAAACTCACTGCATTCTTGAGTTCTCTTCTTCCCACCCTTTAAAAACTTAGGATTTTAAAGAGCAGATAAAGAATGAAAACACAAAAATCTTATGCATTTCCTTCACTTTCTACACTCTAATACCTAAGCCATCACATCCAATTAGGAGTTGGCATACAAAACAATACCTAATACACACACATGCACAAAGAACTGCACAAACACACACATACAAGTGCATATGTACACCCAGAAGCAGATGCTCACAGACAGGGACACACCTAACACACAGGTACAGACACAAAGAGATGCATCTTACATGTATTTTTTAAGTCTGGGAGGGAATATGTATTTTATTAACTAATCAGAGATCCATATCCTACTGGAAATTTCTGGGAACAAAACAGTTTATTTCATTCTGCCAGCAACTTATCATTTATCTGTTCTCCTACCAATCTTGAATATTTTAACACTGAGTAGAATTTCTTAATTGTTTCTCAGAAATAAGCAGTAAATGAGAATTCAGAAAATATCAGTTGAGTTAAATTATATTAAAAACGCAAGCAATGCAAGAATGACTTGCTTCAAGATAGGCAGATATTATTTATCTAACATTAACATGTCATGGTATGAGACAAAAGAAAAATAAATTAGACTACTTCAGAATTTAAACTTTTGTATTGGAAATGATACTTTCAAGAAAGTGAAAAAATGACCCAAAGAATAGGGAATATATCTGCAAATCATACATATATTAACTTTCATTTGAAGACCTATATCCAGAATATGTGAAGAACTCTTACAACTCAGTAATTTAAAAAAATATTGAGTTGTACATTTTATTTATTTTTAAATATTTATCTTGAGACAGAGAGAAAGAACACAAAGGAGAGGGCAGAGAGAGAAGCCCAAGCAGGTCCCACGTTCACAGCACAGTCAGACATGAGGCTCAATCTCACAAATCATGACATCATGACCTGAGCCAAAAGCAAGAGTCGGATGCTTAAATGACTGAGCCATCCAGATGCCCCTTGAATTGTACATTTTAAATAGGTGAACTTTATGGTTAAGGTCTAACAGTCTTCTGAAAACAAAACAAGAATACTTAAAACCAAAGAGGAAACATTAATTAATACCCTGCAAATTGTGTACGTAACTGTTTTTAAGTTACTTAGTAAAGGAGCAACTAAAACTAGTTATTGAGAGAAGGATTCAAGAAATAAAGGGAGTTTTAACCAGATTCATAACACCTTAAAACTTTTAATCCTAAGTGTGTGATATGTAAAAACATGTATTTAGTCTTCAAACTAAAGAAAAACTCAAAAAAAACTGTTATAATAATATGTACCTCTAAAAAAAAAAGTAGAAGTTCTACAGCCATTAACGCTGGGCTGGGCTATAGTAGTAGTACCTCAAAACACTCTGTTATGCATGACTGTCAAAATTCAAAACGCAGATGAGTAATGTGGAGAATGTGGAGTGTGGATCACGCATACAAGAGTCTGCTGGATCAGTTATAAAAGGAGTAAGATCTAAGGATCTAATGCAAAACACGGTGACTCTAAATGATAACACTATTGGGGCGCCTGGGTGGCTTAGTCGGTTGGGCGTCCGACTTTCGCTTAGGTCATGATCTCACCGTAGTGGGTTCGAGCCCCGCATCGGGCTCTGTGCTGACTGCCAGCTCAGAGCCTGGAGCCTATTTCAGAGTCTGTATCTCCCTCTCTCTCTGACCCTCCCCTGCTCACGCTGTCTCTCTCTCTCTCTCCTAGAAATAAAATAAAAATATTAAAAAAATAATAATAAAATAAATGATAACACTATTGTAGAACTAAAATTGGCTAAGAGAAGAGAGCTTAAACATTCTCACACCAAAAAAATGTAAATAAAAAAGGTAATTATGTGAGGTGATAGACATGTTAATAAACTACAAGGGGGGGATCCTTTCACAATATATACTTACATCAAACCATGATTATGTACATACACTTTCAATCATCTTACAATTTTATAAGTTAATGATTCCTCAATAAGGGTAACATTTTTAAGAGAATCCCCTGGAAAACTGGTGAGGATTGATACTTGTTGGCTTCACTTCAGATTTACGGAATCTAAATTCTTGGGTAGCACTCAAGAATCTTCAAGCACCTTAGGTGACACTAAGTCAAGTAAAATATGGGCCAATATTTGAGAAATACTGCTTCAGAACTATGTACACACACAATCTGAGAATCTGCTATCAGAAATTATGCCTCCAGGTGTTCTTTTCATCCCTCTGACTTTACCTAGCCTTTTCAGAATAAATATATCAGATAATGAATCAAACCCCTGTGATATTTTGCGTAGTACTCCAACTCTCTATATTTTTTTAAAATTAAGATAAATCAGTACTAGGGATGTAATGTACAATATGATAACTACAGTTAACACTTCTGTCTGGTATACAGGAAAGCTTTTAATAGAGTAGATTCTAAGAATTCTCATCTTCAGGAAAAAAATTTCTTTTTCTTTCTCTATTTTTGGTACCTATGCAAGATGATGGATATTAACTAAACTTATTGTGGTAATTACTTCACAAATATATGTACATCAAATCATGATGCTCTACACTTAAATTTATACAGTGCTATATGCCAATTATGTCTCAATAAAACTGGAAGAAAAACCAGAAAAAAACCAAACATTTATCTCACAAAGTATGCATTGTTCATAAGGAAGAAAAGTTACCCATAGGACTTTTACTTGTGATAAGATCAAAAAGTATCAACACAGAGAAAATACAATTAACTACAGAAAAACTCCCAGCTGTTCATATTTATGTATATGGCTTTGCATAAGGAAACTACCTGATAGAGCTATAGATGTCCAGGGGGGTCTGATCCTTCTCTTTGGCTAGTCTCATCATATCTAACACTGCCATTCCGAGACATTCTTCCTGTGTTTCATGAGTCACAGGTATTTTTATCCATCCATGTAAAAAATCATGCCGCCACTACAGGAAAAAAATTTAGAAGGAAATATATCTTAAATTTCAGTATCAAAATTTAATCAACTATCATAGTTTAACCTATAATTTCTAGAACGTACGCATTTAAAAAGAATGTCAATTCCTTCCTTGATGTTCAATTATTTTGCCATAAAATTTTAGTAGAAGTTTTTGTCAATGGAAACAGATTTAAACTGGGTTCCCCATTATACAGTATATATGATGTCAATCTATTTCACTGCTTATATCTTCTCAAATTATATCTTCTACATAAAAATTACCCAAATTAAAATAGATAGTAATTAATTAAATATGTCCTGAGCTCCAAATATGTTCAAAGCATTATGGTAAGTAGGACTGTGTGAGATACAGATAGAAGTCTCCCTCAAGAAGAATAAAATCTAGCAAGGAAGCTAACATGTAAGCAAAGTATTATAATGCCAGAAACCTATACTAAGTACCACACAACAGACGCTTCAGGGACTTGAAAAGAAGTTGAAATTACTTCCAGTTGAGATAATCAGGGAAGGTTTCATGGAAAATTCAAAACTTCATGTAGTCTTAAAAGATGAAATTTCTGATATACAAAACAGGGTGATAAAACAGAAGGAATGATACAAAAAACAAAGCACAAGGCATATTCAAGGGGCAAATGAGTTTGGGCAGACAACTTATGTAAGGGAATAGTGTGGACTGAACCTTGAAAAAGTAAGTTGGGGTCAAATTGTAAGTACCCTTGATGACTTGATCCTAAAAAGTAAAAGACAACCACTTTCTTAAAGCATCAGTTTCTCACAGCACCTTTTCTTAAAGCATCATTCCTCTTCCACTGGTAGACGTAGCAATTATAAAAAAGTGCTTTAAGGAAATAAAGTGTATTTAAGGAGACTCTGTAAGAGGCTGCTATAATGGTACAGATATGAGATAATAAGGATCTAATATAGGGAACAGAAGACACTAAAAGTCTGAAAAAAATGAAGAAAAAGAAATTTCATGATTTTGGTCTATATGATTTAGGAATATGAAAATCAGACTGAACACGTAATGGGAGAAAAGAAAGGTAAAACAGAAAAGGTACCAATATTCTATAAAGTGGTAACAATTTTCTTGATACAAAAGGTAAGAATTGCAATATCAGCTGAAATACCAATATTTAATCATGGTTTTAAAGAAATGATGTGGAGGGAACATACATTTTCTTGCTGAATATATATGAAGTCATTAAAGGTTGTTCACATGGCAGTCATTTATTTATTTACTGAGGGGCTATATTTGATAATATCAAGACAATCCTCAGAAGAAAATGAATTTAAAAGGAACATCTAACTTTTGGTTTTAATTGGCTTACCTTTCCCAAATCTATCTTTCTTTTTTTTAATATATTTTTTTAATGTTTATTTTTGAAAGACAGAGAGACAGAGCACAAGCGGGAGAAGAGCAAAGAGAGTGAGGGAGACACAGAATCCGAAGCAGGCTCTAGGCTCTGAGCTGTCAGCACAGAGCCCGACATGGGGCTTGAATCCACAAACTGTGAGATCATGACCTGAGCCGAGGTCGGATGCTTAACCGACTGAGCCACCCAGGCGCTCCAGCAAATCTATCTTTCTATAGTAATGTCTTATGTACTTTATACTTTAGTGGCCAAAATTTTTTTAGTTATTTAAAAATGTCAACACAATCTTATACTCTGATGATGTCACCACTCAAATCTGCTTTATTTAGTCTATAATATGCATACAGTCTAACCAGATATCAATATGATCTGGATAAGTTAATTACTACCTTATGTATTTTCTGGGCACAAATTTAGAGAAATAGAAACATTAAGAATTAGAAAATTGCATGTGGTATTTATCACCAAGATACAATTTAGGATTCTATTGTAAAATTATTTTGCTGTGCTACGTAAGAGAATCCTTCCTAGGAAGATAAAATTAGAAATCATCGATAATTTTTCTAGATCGTAAGTATGAGATATCACAGTATGGATATTAGGGTAAAGCAGTTTACTGTCTTATTAATCATCAAAATAAAACCAGTTCCGCAGAACAGGTAATATAAAAGAATAGATAAAGGAAACATAAACTCATAACCTCATAGTATCTATTCTCAAAAGCTTCTCTCTCTTTTCCTAATGGCTATTGAAACAAAGGAAGCTATATAAAAGTTGGGAGGTGGTCAAATCATTTTTGACAAAAGCACCAAGATCATTCAATGGAGAAACAGTTTTTTCAACAAACAGTGCTAGAAAAATTGGATATCCACATGCAAAAGAATGAAATTGAGACTTTACCTTACACCATCAATAAAAGTTAACTCAAAATGAATCAAAGATCTAAACATAAGCACATAAGAGCTAAAACAATAAAACACAAGAAAATATAGGGGGAAAGCTTCATGATATTGATTTGGCAATGATTTCCTGGACATGACATCAAAAGCACAGGTAAATTAAAGAAAAAAATCAGATTACATCAAAATTAAAAACTTTTGGGCATCACAGGACATATCAAGAGATGTGAAAAGCAAAAGAGACAATGGGAGAAAAGATTTGCACATCATATGGTTGAGAGGGGGTTAATATCCAGAATATATAAAGAACACTTACAGCTTAACAACAACTTGATTAAAAAATGGGCAAAGGATGCACATAGAAAGTTCCTCAAAGAAGATGTACAAATGTCCAAAAAGCATAAGAAAAATGCTCAACATCACTAATCATTCACATCCATCAGAATGGCTATTATCAAAAAACCAGAAAGTAGGTACTAGTGAGGCTGTGGAGAATCGGAATCCCTGTGCACTGCTGGTGGAGAGTGAACCGGTGCAGCTGCCATAGAAACCAGTGTAGCAGTTCCTCAAAAAAATTATAAATAGAATTACCATATAATCTAATTAATTCCACTTCTGGATATATACCCAAAGGAACTGAAAGCAGGATCTCAAAGAGATATCTGTACATCTACGTTCACAGCAATGTTACTCACAGGAGCCAAAGGGTGGAAGCAACCGAAATATTCACTGACAGATAAATGGATAAACAAAATGTGGTTTATACAATAAAGTATCAGTCACCCTTAAAAAGGAAGGAAATTCTGACACATGCTACGACATAGATGACCTTGAAGACATTATGCTAAGACACATCAGGCAGCCATAAGAGAGGAGGTGCTGTATGAAACCACTTACCTGAGGCACCCAGAACAGGCAACTCACAGACACAGAAAGCAAAAGGTAGCTCCGAGGGGCCAAAACAGCCTGGGCCCCACGAGCCCCCTGGTTTCACAGGGTGAAGCTTCGGTCTAGGAAGATGAACTGTTCTCAAGATGAATGTGGTGATGGCTGCACAATGATGTGAAAGTAGTCTAAGGCCACTAATCTGTCCATGTAAAAATGGTTAAAATGGTAACTTTTATTTATATTTTGCCAGAATTTGGAAAAAGGTGTTTGTTCTCATAACCCAAAAGAGAAATAAATATCTTTCAATTTGTTGCTCACAAACTGAATCAGGCTTCTTAGATATCTTAGAAATGTGAGCTATGAGCAAATGCATCCCAATGTTCATAGCAGTGCTATTGGTAACAGCCAAATTAAGGAGAAAGCTCAAATGTCCACTAACTGATGAATGGACAAAGAAGATGTGATATATATACACACATACATACACACATAATGGAATATTACTTGGCGATAAAAAAGAATGAAATCTTGTCATTTGTAATAACATGGATGGAACTAGAGTGTATTATGCTAAGTGAAAAAAGTCAGAGACATATATACGATTTCACTCATGTGGAATTTAAGAAATAAAACAGATGAACTTAAGCGAAAGGAAGGAAAAATAAGATAAAAGAAGAGGAAGGCAAACTATAAGAGACTCTTAAATACAGAGAACAAGCTAAGGGTTGCTGTAGGGGAAGTGTGGGGGGGATGGGCTAAATTGGGGATGGGCATAAAGGAGGGAACTTGCTGGGATGAGCACTGGGTGTTATGTGTAAGTGATGAATCACTGGGTTCTACTCCTGAATCTAATACTACACTATATTTAACTAATATAGTTAGTTGAATTTAAAAAGAAAAGAAAGCCATGAGGATCTGTGCAACTATTTTCTATGATATTTGCAAATCTGCTTCAGAACTCCTTAATCTGACATCTTGGAAATAACAAGATTATCTTTCCACAAAAGCACTCATATATTTTTTCTTTAGTTTCTAATCATCAATCTTGTGGCACATAAAAACAGAAATAATTTAATGACAGAACATTTCAATTATTGTTTAAGGTAACAATAAGAAAGCATTATAAAATGTTCAAAAACGTTACAAAAATTAACAGTATTAAAGAACAAATAACTAAAAGAGAACTCTCAGATCAAGCATCAACATCTAGCCATCTTCTAAACCGACTACTGTTAACTCACTTTTATATAGTTTCTTGCTTTTCTTTACATTTTATTACCCACTATTTAAGTCTGAAATTGTTCAGGAATAAAAAAAAAATTCTTTTCTCTAAATAAATCTTACTGTGTTATATTCCAGGTAGTTATATCTACATGAATCATGTCATATAATTCAATCTGAATTTTGTGAAATCCCTAAAATGTCTTAAAGCAATAAGTAAATAAATTCAAAAGGGCTAATTAAGAGAACCTTTATTATTTATTTATTATTTATAAATTCTGTGATTAAAAACTAGTGATAAAAAGACTGAATTTTGTTACCTCTCTGTGCCTGCTAGGCAAGACAGAACATCAATGTTCCCATACATGAAGAGTTCCCTGATGAACTACAGAACACAGCCAAGATTCCTACCATTTAACATATATACAAGTAAGATAATATAATTATACCTGAGCAAAAAGGTAAGACATGACAAAGTCGTCAAGAAGAGGAGCTTCAGCACCTCGAGACACTCCATGCCGATAGGTTCTGTTGCTGCCATTACAATACCAGTAAGGAAAGTAAAATCTATAAGACAAAACATTCAGTCAGTCTCCAAATAATTCAAATATATACATACTATGTACATATAACTACTTCCAACATACTGAAAGGTATTATCCCATAATCAGAAAATATAGGTAACAGTGCTAAATACGACGTGGGGACAAAAGAAAATCTGGGTAAGACCATGATAAGAATATACACAGAAAATACAAGAAACATAAGTGTAAAATCAATATGCTGCCTGTTTTTTTTAAAAGTTTGTTTGTTTCGAGAGAAGAGAGTATGTGCGTGTGTTGTTGGGAGAGGAGCAAAGAGATAAGAGAGAGAGTATCGCAAAGCAAGGTCCAACAAGGTGAGAACATGACCTGAGCTAAAATCAAGAGTTGGACACTTAACCGAGTGAGCCACCCAGGTGCCCCTATGCCGCCTGCTTCTACGCACAGAATGCAGAAGCAATAGAAAACAGAAAAACATAGAAATAAAATATTAACCAAAAAATTTTTAATATTAATCCAGTGGTATCAGTAGAAGAATCTGAAAATACTAACTGGTGTGAAAACAAATAATGGCTTCTTCTTTTAGGAAATGGAGGTTATCACAATAGAATACCACTTCACACCAGTCAGAATGGCTAGTATCAAAAAGACGAAATAACAAGTGCTGGGGAAGATGTGGAGAAAAGAGCCCCTCCAGGCACTGTTGGGAGGATTGTAAATTGGCAGAGCCCACGGACAAACAGTATGCAGGTTCTCAAAATACTAAAAGCAGAAATACAATACAACCTAGCAATTCCACTACTGGGTATTTATCTGAAGAAAATGAAAACAGGAATTTGAAATGATACAGGCACCCCTATGCTTACTGCAGCGTAATTTACAACCGCCAAGATAATGGAAGCAGCCCAAATGTCCATCAACAGGTGAACAAATAAAGTGTGGTATATATACATTATGGAGAATTTATTACTCAGCAATAAAAAAGAATGAAATGCTGCCATTCACTACAACATAGATAGACCAAAAAGGTATTATGCTAACTGAAAGAAGTCATACAAAGACTAATACCATATTTCACTTCTATGTGCAATCTACAAAGCAAAACAAATGAACTAAAATATAAAAAAGAAAGACACTAATAGAGAAAAAAACTGGTGGTTGTTGGGGCAAGTGGATTATAGGTGACACAGGTGAAGAGGATTAAGAGTTTCAAACTTCCAGTTCTAAAATAAAGAAGCCATGGGAATGAAAAGTACAGCTTATGGAATATAGTCACTAATACTGTAATAACTATGGTGACAGATGACAACGAGGCTTGCCATGGTAAGCTTTACGTAATGCCCAGAATTGTCAAATCACTATATTGTATACCTGAAACTAACAGAGTATGTCAACAAGACTTCAGTACAATTGAATAAATGAACGAAACCAGTTAAAAAATTGTCCTTCAAAGAAACAAAAAATATTCTATATTGCTTTATTTACACCTTCACTGAGATAATAATTCATATACCTTAAAGTTCACCCATTTAAAGCATACAATTTCAAAATGTTTTTAGTATATCTGAAACACTGTACAAACATTCCACAATCTAATTTAAAATTTTTTTAAATGTTTATTTTTGAGAGACAGAGACAGGGTGTGTGCAAGGGAGGGGCGGAGAAAGAGGAAGACACAGAATCCAAAGCAGGCTCCAGGCTCCAAGCTGTCAGCACAGAGTCTGACGCGGGGCTCAAACTCTCGAACCATGACACAAGATTATGACCTGAGCCAAAGTCAGATGGTTAACCAACTGAACCACCCAGGCGCCCCCCACAGTCTAATTTTAGAACATTTTCATCCCCCATAAAAGAAACTCCTTACCTACCAGCAGTCATCCCCAAATCACCCCAACTACTCCCCACCCCGAAGTTACCACTAGTCTATAACTTTGCCTGTTCTGAACGTTTTATATAAATGGAATCATATAATATGTGGCCTTTCCTACAACCTTTCACTAAGCATAGTACTTTCAAGGACTATCTACATTATAGCAAATATTAGTACTTCATTCCCTTTTATTGTCCAGTTAATATTTGACTATATGGATAAACCACATTTTGCTTCTTCATTCATCAGTTGATGAACATTTGGGTTGTTTCCATCTTTTTGTTAATAAGGCTGCTATGAACAGAACATACAAGGGTATGTGTGTTTTCTATGTTCATCTTTTTGAGAAACAAACTGTTTTAAAAAGTGGTTGCACTAGTTTACATCTCCAACAGCAACATATGAACATCCCAATGGTTCAGATCCTTGACAACATGTGGAGAGTTTAGCTAAGTTAGTCTTTGGTATTGCTGACTTGGCATCCATTTTGTTTAGCCAAGAGTCCTACAATGACCTTAAACTGACACTAGTCCCTTCATGCTAGTGCATGCCCTAGACAACAGTCCACTGAAGTACAGGCAAATGTAAGTTTTTGATACAACTTCCCCAACACCCTTGTGATCAATAATCTTCCGTTTTCCAGCACCTAACCCTTGTAACCCCCTTCGTTAAGATACCATGTAGCTTACCAAAGACTAGCTCTTTTGGTTTGAATTGACCAAACTGAGCGAAGGAACCCCAAAGCACTCTACCCACAGACCCTAGGAAAGCCATGTGCCCTGGGTCCTATGTCTCTCTCTGTACCCTGCCTTAATCTCCCCATGTGGCCCCTCAAGGCATGTTGGATATTTTCTCCAGAAGCTTTGAATAATAAACTTTTCTACTTCAATCTCTCTTTTGCTCTGTTATTGAAGCATGGCTCACCATTAAGCACCCAGCGGCCTATTTAATAAGTAATAATTTGGCAAATTCACAACTTGTTATTGCCCATCTTTTAGATTTTTGTCATCCTAATGGGTAAATTGGTATCCTGTTGTGTTTCTGATTGACATTTCTCTAAAGAATAATGATGTTGAGCATCTTTTCATGTGCTTACTGGCTATTTGTCTTATTTAGGAAAATATCTATTCAAATCCTTTGTCCATATTTTCACTGAGATATCTGTCACTGTACTATTGAAGTGTTAAGAATTCTTTATGTATTCCAGGGGTGGCTGGATGGCTCAGTCAGTTAAGCATCTGACTCTTGATTTCTGTTCAGGTTATGATCTCACAGTTCATGGGATAGAGCCCCAAGTCAGGCTCCACGCTCTTAGTGTGGAGCCTGCTTAGGATTCCTCTTTCCCTCTCTCTCTCAAAATAAATAAATAAACATTAAGGAAAAAAAAAGAATTCTTTATGTATTCCAGATATATGACCTTTATCAGATATATGAGTTACAAACATTTTCTTTCATTTTTGTGGGCTGTCTTTTCACATTCTTTTTTTTTTTTAAGTTTATTTATTTATTTTTGAGAGAGAGAATCCCAAGCAGGTTCCGTGCTGTCAGAACAGAAACCAACACAGGGCTCGATCTCAGAAACTATGAGATCATGACCTGAGCTAATCAAGAAAAGGATGCTCAACCAACTGAACCAACCAGGCACCCCTGTCTTGTCATTCTTGACAGCATCCTTTGATGCTCAAACATTTATTTTGATGAATCCCAATTAACGTATTTTTCTTTTGTCACTTGAGCTTTTGGTACCAGACTGAAGAAACCTCTGCATACTCTAAGTACACAAAGATTTACTCCTATATTGTCTTCTAAGAGTTTTACAGTTGTGGCTCTTAGACTTAGGTCTATGATTCATTTTAAGTTAATTTGGGGGGAGGGGGTGGCACCTGGGTGGTTCCGTTGGTTAAGCATCTGACTCTTGATTTCAGCTCAGATCATGGTCTCACCGTTCATGAAATCAAGCCATACAGTGGACTCTGCTGACAGTGCGGAGCCTGCTTGGGATTCTCTTTCCCTCCCTCCTTCTCTCTCTCAATATAAATAAACATTTAAAACAAGGCATTTTGGAGCACCTGGGTAGCTCAGTTGATTAAGCATCTGACTTCAGCTCAGGTCATGAACTCACAGTATGTGGGTTCAAGCCCTGCATCGGGTTGTGTGCTGAAAGCTCAAGAGCCTTGAGCCTGCTTCAGATTCTGTGTCTCCCTCTCTCTCTGTCCCTCCCCTGCTTATGATCTGTCTCTCAAACATAAATAAATGTTAAAAAAAACACAAAAAACAAAAAAAAAAAGAATAGGAGAAATTCATGAATTTGGTAAGGGAAGCAATTTTCAATTCCTAAGAAGAGGTCGCAAACTCTGGTCCACAGCCCCATTCTGGTCCAAGTGAGTTTTTATAAAGTTTTACTGGAACACAGTCATGCCCATTCATTTACTTATTATTTATGGCTGCTTTCACACTAATAACAGAGCTGAACAGTTAAAACAGAGATAATATAGGCTTCAAAGCCTAAAATATTTACTACTGGCCTTTTCAGAAAAAGATTGTAGACCTCTGCTCTAGAGACATTTTCAAATCAAAAGATACACTTACTAACTGTATAAAGTACAGTCATTACAGAAAGTAATAAAAAAATACTCTCAATAAGATATTGATATTTTGTCAATCATACACAGCATGTTAACATGATTCTTTTAAATAATTCAACTTTGGGGCACCTGTGTGGCTCAGTTCGTTGAGCATCTGACTTCGGCTCAGGTCATGATCTCAAAGTTCATGAGTTTGAGCCCCTCATCGGGCTTGATCCTGTGAGCACAGAGCCCATTTCAGATCCTCTATCTCCCTATCTCTCTACCTCTCCCCTACTCATGCTCTCTCAAAAATAAAAAATAGTTTTTAAATAAATAAAAAAATAATAATACAACTTTGTAAGGTCTTAAAACTTGCATAAACATCTTACTTTGGGTAGATTTAATCCTAGGTACTTTGCATGTTTTGCTGCTATTAGTTGTTATTTTAAATGACCTCTTTTCTGTTTGTGGTATATAGAAGTAGTTTATTTTTTAATATTTATTTAGTTATTTTGAATGAGAGAGAGTGAGTGCAAGTGGGGAAGAGGGGCACAAGGAGGTGGGGGAGGTGGGAGAATCTTAAGCAGGCTCCACGTCCAGTGTAGAGCCTGATGTGGGCCTGGATCTCATTAAAAATCAAGAGTTAGGAAACCAAAAAAAAGAAAAAAAATCAAGAGTGAGACATTTTGCCAATTGAGCCACCCAACTAAGCCACCCAGGTGCTCCAGAAATAGTTGATTTTTTAACATACTGATCATATAGATCTAGCATTCTGCTGAATGCCTATTATCGATGTCTATAAAATTGTTTACATTTTCCATGTTAACAATCATAACATCTCCAAATAATGACTCTTTGCCTCTTTGTTCTCATTTATTAAACATTTTAGCTATTTTTCTTGTCTTAGTGTATTTGTTAAAAATTCCACTAAAATTCTAAATAGAAGCAATGGTGGTGGCTATTTTTGTTTTTTGTCTTGTTTGTGATTTTACAGAGACTGCTTCTAACCTCTTACCATTTGAGAATATTATTTGCTTCCTGCTTTTGGTATATACTCTTTACCCTTTACCATGTAAGGATGTCTCTCTTGAATTTTAGTTTTTCAAGGCTTCCTGTTCTTTCCTTTTTAAAATCATGAATGAGTCCATGTGCTTTTCCAACTCTGCATGGAATGAATCTATTTCATAAGAGCCAGAGATCAAACATACTTCTTTGCTTTATCATTTTGAGTTGAAAATTATGAAATAGATTAACTAATAATTGTAGCTGCAAATAAACACTGGCAAAATCACACTGTTCCTTCACTTCAACTCTGAAAATACTATATATTTTTTAAAGATTATTTGTTTATTTCTGAAAGAGCACATTAGGTACAGCAGAGAGGGAGGGAGACAGAATAAGCAGCAGGCTTCAGGCTCTGAGCTGTCAGCACCGAGTTGGATGCAGGGCTCAAACTCATAAACTGTGAGATCATGACCTAAGCTGAAGTTGAATGCTTAAGTGAATGAGCCACTCAGGTGCCCCACTAAAAAAATTATTAAAAAGAGAGAGGAGGTTACATTTTATAGCACACAATATCGAACTTCCTGGGAAACTAACAGTATTCCAAACATTCAGGATTTTGTTAGTAAAGATCATTCACATCCTTTTTAAAATTTAATTATAATTTTAATTATAAATTTTTATAATTATAATTATAAATGATTATAAATTTTAAAATTTAATTATAATTATGTTAAAATTATAACCATAAGTGGTAAAGTAGCATCCTACCAGAAAAGCCCAGGACATTCTAGTGAAAAGACATTTATAAACACTTCCTCTAGTAGAGAAAAAGTCTTAAATGAAGTTCTGGTCCCTGTTATTAAGTACTCTGCAATTTAAAAATATGTTTGGATGTGCCTGAATGGCTCAGTCAGTTGAACATCTGACCCAAGATGGGCACAGGTCATTATCTCACAGTCCTGACATCAAGCCCCAGGATGGGCTCCATGCCAAGTGTGGAGCCTGCTTAAGATTCTCTCTCTTCCCTCTCTGTCCCTTCCCCCACTCATAATAAATAAACTTAAATACATACATATATATGTATATATACTTGGTAATTCCTCTCACTTTGCCCTTTAACCATTAATGAATCACCTTATTGTAGAAAGTACCTTATTCTGTAGAGTACACTGTGCCTGGTTGATTCATCTATATGGAAGACATGATTGGGCGGATACCAGATCCTTTCTGTTTCACTCATTAAAGCAAACATACTATGATACACAGGTGTGACTCCTAGGAAAGAGGTAAAAAAAGAAATGATTACAGATAGCAACAAGTTCATTTTCACACATCTGTAATGTTTGTTTGTAACGTTTGTAATGGAGTTGAAATAACTCTTAATCAGCACAAATGCGGTAGCAGCTGACATCTTTTGGTTTAGCATGACTTACAACTGAATTCTTAATTTAATCTTTTCCCCTACGTTTTAAAACGTGATTGCTGGGACTCTTTCAAGTAGATTTTTAAAAACATTTTACCCAATTTTTTTAGTTGTCTTGAAGAGAAAGGCTGATTCAAATTTGTGTGTGTTTTAACTGACAATGAGGGTATCAACTAAACTATTTAGAAGTCATTGAATACTTTTAAGAGAAAAGCACAACAGTTATACTTTTAAATGTCAATTTTTACACAGTGCACTAGTAACTATATTTTCTGCACCTTTTTAAACTTACAAGGAAAAAATTTACGTGTCACCTTAAACTGCAAGGGTATATGATTTTTTTCAAAGATATTTTCGAAGGTACATTAACAAAGGTCTGCAGACTACTGGACTTTTTAAAAAACATACAAAACAAAAAGCCACACAATTAAATAATGCACACTATTTCCCAGCACATATAGAACATTCACACACATACATATCCCAATCTTTTGGAGTCTAAGAACAAGTCTCCAAAGTGTCAGAGAATAATCACTATGTTCTCTAACCACACTTCAACAAAATAGAAATGAATACTTAAAAAATTTAAAAAAAATTTTTTTAATTCAAGTTAGTAATCATACTTAATCCTATATATTTGAAAACATAAGCCTCACAAAAACAAATGTATTTTTATTCTAGTAATGTTTTCATTCTTTTCCACTGTAGACAAAAATGACACCAACTCAATACAACGACAATAAAGATATAAAATTTTTATTTAAATTATCAACACAACTGTTTACTTATAGAAATGTAATAATTTCAGTAAGTTACATATAAAAACAGTATTCCATAACAACTTTTAAATTATATGCTTGCATTCATTCTCATATTTACACATACTTCTCATTATCTCAGAGATTATAGGAGAAATTATAACAAATTAAAGAGTATAGTGAATGATTAATAACATGTATTAAAAATTATGGAATATAGCTAAAGTGATACTTAAGAGGGAAAATTATAGCTTTAACCTGATTATATCAAAAGATAACAAAAAATGATCTAAGTTATCTAACTCAATACATTAAAAAACAGAATTATCTAGATGACAGTTGAAAATGGGATAGAGTAGAAGTTAACAGAATAAAGATTCAAAAAGGAAAATCAAGAAAATAAAAGCTGATTACCTGCAATAACTAACAAAATAAATAAGGCTTTTTCAAATCTGATCAAGAAAAAAAACGCAAATAAATACTGATGATTTTTTAAAGGTATAATTGGAGCACCTGACGCCAATATATTGGCTTAGTCAGTTAAGTGTCCCACTTCGGCTCAGGTCATGATCCCACAGTTCATGACTTCGAGGCCCAAATCAGGCTCTGTGCTGACAGCTGAGAGCCTGGAGTCTGCTTCAGATTCTGTGTCTCCCTCTCTTTCTCTCTGTCCTTCCCCCACTCATGCTCTGACTCTCTTTCTCTTTCAGAAATAAATAAACATCTTAAAAAATTAATTAAAATGTTTTAAAAAGTATAATTATAGGTTATGAAGACAAAAAGAAAATAAACAATGCCAATAAATTTGAAAATGTAGACAAATGGACAATTTTAAAACTGTATGTAACTTTAAAAAATGGGTTCAAAAATAAAAATCTTCAGGGGTGCCTGGGTGGCTCAGTCAGTTGAGCATCCAACTTCGGCTCAGGTCATGATCTCACAGTTCATGAGTTTGAGCCTGCCCCCCCGCCGTGAGCTCTGTGCTGACAGTTTAGAGCCTGGAGCCTGCTTCAGATTCTGTGCCTCTGTCCCTCTCTACCCCTCCCATGTTTGCACTTCATCTCTTTCTCTCAAAAAAATAAATAAACATGTTAAAAAAATTTTTAAGGATGGGGCGCCTGGGTGGCTTAGTCGGTTGAGCGTCTGACTTTCACTTAGGTCATGATCTCGCGGTTCGTGGGTTCGGGCCCCGCGTCGGGCTCTGTGCTGACTGCCAGCTCTGAGCCTGGAGCCTGTTTCGGTCTGTGACTCCCTCTCTCTCTGACCCTCCCCTGCTCACACTGTCTCTCTCTCTCTCTCTCCTAGAAATAAATAAAAAAACATTAAAAAAAAATTTTTAAGGAAAGGATTAAAAACTTCAAAAGAACTAGAGTCATTAAAGAAACAATCTACCTACTTACAAAAATAAAGAAGAAGAAAGGAAGAAGAAAGAGAAAGAAGGAATAAGAAAGGATAAACCACTGAGGCCCAGATGAAATTTATATAGGAGTTCAACCAAACATAAAAGACAATTCCAATCTTCAGTATACTATTACAGAGAACAGAAAAAGAGAGAACAGGCAAACTAACATACTTTGTACGTTTAGCTTGATCATGATCCCAAAACCAGCCAGACATCATAATCGAATAGTCTCACCAAAACAGACACAAAAATCCTAAATATTTTAAATATTAGCAAACCAAATCCTGCAATTATTCTTAAAAAACTAAGATAAAGTTCATTTATCCTATAATAGCAGAAATGGCTAAATTGGAAAAATGTAATTCTTCATAATAATGAATCCAAGAAAAATCTGAAAATGGCAAAATGATATATTTGAAAAGTTGTGTGGTGACTACAGTGATATATATTTTTCCATAAGAAGTATTACTTGAAATATTTTATAACAAAAAATCAGAATTAAAAGAGCAAAATAAAAAAGTGAAAATAGCAAAAAAAGGATGTAAATTATTCACAATACAGCAAATACATGATTAGTAATCATTAAAAACAATTAATAAACATGTGAGAGAATGGTAAGACTTAGTGTTGAAGAAAGCATGAGTTAAAATTACGTGAAATCACTTTATAACCATTCAACTAGCAAAAACAAGAGGGATAACACCTAGGGCTGATAGGATGGTAGTGAAAGGGACCATGTTACATAATTGCTAGAAATATCAATTGGAATAGATTCTAAGAAAGTATTACCTATATAATTTTGAAAAGTCAATGTCAATAAAAATTTAAAATAAATGTTTAAGCAATGTATTCCTAAAAGTACAGTAAAGTAGTAAGAAAATGTAAATTCAAGAACTAAAAGTATGAAAAAAATTATGGTAGTACAATCCATAGAGTGGAATATTAGGAAAATAAATAAAAAGAATTAGTTACTAGTACAAAAGTACCTGGCTTGAATAGATTTTTCATAATGTATGTTTTCATATGATAAAAAGAAGCATACAATATGATTCCATTTTATAAAACAATAACCTCTAACTCTTAGTGACTGTGTGTAGAGGAGGTAGGGGGATTGTGTTTCCATATGTATTTGAGAGACAGAGAGAGAGAGAGAGAGAGCAAGCATGAGCAGGGGAGAGGGGATGAGAGAGAGAATCCCAATCAGGCTCCAAAATGTCTGCAGATCCTGACGTGGGGCTTGAACTCACGAACCATGAGACCATGACATGAGCTGAAATCAAGTCGGGACACCTAACCCACTGAGCCACCCAGGTACCCCTAAAATGTCAAATTCCTAACAAAGGGATTATGAGATGTGCAAAGAAACGGGAAAGTGTAATCCACGCAAAGAAAAAAGGAAGGCAACAACGTCTGTTAGAAAACCCAGATGTGAGATTTGACAAAGATGTCGAACCAATCATTACAAACATGTACAAAGAACTAAAGGAAACCATGATTGCATAAATAAAGGAAGAATGGTATCAGTGAAAATAGCACAGTAGGTAGCTTCAATGGTCCAATCTTCCACAGAAACAAAAAAAATTAGCAAAAACTGTCAAAATCAACTTGATGAGAACTTTGGACAATAGTCAAAAACATACAGCAACACAGAAATTGTTGAATCAGGAAAAGGGAACAAAAAACAGGAAGACAATTTTGCATCATTTCTGTTTTCCCTTATCCCAGTCTCCTCCCTGCTCGAGGAGAGCTCAGAGATGGCAACTGGTGTTCCCAGTGTGAAACTCTGTTTATGCAACTTTAAAAAGCCAATTTTATCTCTTTTGACCTAACAGGAGACTGGAGACTGACAGAACAACTGTTATAAAGGCAGGTTAACCTGTGTTGCACCTAACTAGGAACTTCCTTAGGGCAGAAAAGCAGCTATGCAAAGGACACCCCTTGAAGCATTTTAAGGCAACAAACAACATGCTGCCACCTGGAACAAAGGTTTAAAGTTGAGGTAAGAAACACAAACACACTGAAAGCCAAAGAGAAAATGCTGGGGAGAGAGTTTCTTTAGGAAACTAAAGAACTGAAAAGCACACATGTATACTGAAAATGGAAAAGCCACAAGCATGCCCAAAGAAGGACACTTAAGAGAGACCTAAGCTTTCACCTCAGACTAATCTTTAGGCTTAACACAAGCAGGAAAGAAAGGCTAAGGCAAAGTTGCAAACAGACTGACTAAACACTAAAGGAGTAACACAAAACAGAGCCAATCTGCAGACTGGAAGATTTTTTTTGTTGTTGTTATTTTCATTTCTCTTGGCTCTCAAATTTTAAGGAAATCTCTGTATAACAAAACCTGACCACTAATTAAAGAAACTGAGGCTTAAGAGACTATAAACGAAAAAGAATATAGACTTTATAAATATACTTTAGAAAAGTCAATAAACAAACAACTACCACCCAAAACAAGTGACAAAAACAAAGGAATGGAGAAGAATCAGATTTCTAGTTACTAGATTACAAATTTGAAATGGCCAACATTTCAAAGTTCAACCAAAAATTATAAAAGCAGCCATAAAAATAAGAAAGTATTCGCATTCACAGGGAAAATTAAAAGAAACTGTCCATAAGGAGCAGAGATATAGGATTTACTAGACAATAACATTAAATCAGTTGCCTTAAATGTAGTTGAAGGACTAAAGGAAGCCAGAGACAAAGTGCTAGAGGAAACTAATAGAGGGATGTATCAACAAGAAGAAAGTATCAAGAAAGCCATGGACCATATAAAAAGTAAAAGTGTGGGGCAGAAATGTACAGTAATTGACATTCAAAGTTCACTAGAGAATTTCAAAACCAGATTTAAACAGACAGAAGAAAGGATCAGCTAACATGATGACAGATCAATTCAAATTACCTAGTCTGAAGAGCGGGTATGGAAGAACAATGGACAAAACCTAACAAACCTGGGGGCCACCTCTAAATGTACCAACAAACACATTACGGGAATCCCAAAGGAAGAAAAAGTAGAAAAAGGGGCAGAAAGAATACATGAAGAAATAAGGTCCAAGCCTACAAATCTGATGAAAGCCATGAATCCAGAAATCCAAGAAGCTCAGTAACTTCCAAGATGGATAAATGCAAAGTGATACACACCAAAACACATTAAAATCAAATTCTCAAAAGTCAAAAAAAAGGAGAGAACCTTGAAAATAGCAAGAGAGAAGTGATGCATTACATACAAGGAATACTCAAATAGGAATCCTCAATAAGACTCTCAGCCAATTTCTCCTCAGAAACCACCAAGATCGTAAGGCAATGGGATGACAAAGTGTTAAAAGAGAATACTGTCAAATAAAAATTTTATATCTGCAAAATGATCCTTCCAAAATGGAGAAAGTAAACATTCTCAGATAAATAAAGTTAAGGGAGTCACCTAATAAACCTGCCCTATAAGAAATATTCTTAAAGTATAACTGACAAGACATCAGACAGCAAATCAGAGCCATATAAAAAAACAAAACTCTGATAAAAGTAACTTCATACATATACAGAAAAACAAGTAGTATTGGATTTTTACCGTAATTCCTCTTTCTTCTCTACATCCTTTAAAAGACAAATACTTAAACCAATAATTTATGCAAATGGACAATGTAAAATGGTACAATTAATAAAACAACAACATAAAGGAGAGAAGGAAAGATGTATACAAGCAGAATTTTTCCATACTTTTAAAGCTAAAGTGTTATTTATTCAAAATAAATAGTTACAAATTTAAAAAATAAAGTGTAATCACTAAGGTAACCCTTAAAAACATAATTTTTAAAATATATAGAAATTAAAATGAGAGAGTAATCAAAATGATATAAATAAAAGAAAACATAAACACAAAAGAGGACAATAAGAGAGAAACCAAGAACTAAAAAGGACATGAGACATTAAAAAGAGAGAGAGAGAGAGCAAAATGGCAGAGATTAGTGTTCCTTATCAGTAATTACTCTAAATGTAAATGAATAAAACTGCCCAATTAAAGGCAGAGACTGGTAGAATGGGTAGGAAGCATGATCCAAGTATATGCTGCCCGTAAGACAGTCCATTTAAATCTAAAGACATTTAGGGGTGCCTGGAAGGCTCAGTCGGTTAAGCATCTGGCTCTTGATTTCAGCTCAGCTCATGATCCCTGGGTTCATGGGATCAGGCTCTGTGTGGGACTCTGTGCTGACAGCACAGGGTCTGCTTGGGATTCTCCCTCTCTCTCCTCTGCTACTCTCCCCTACTAATGTTCTCCACTAAAAATAAAATAAAATCTTTAAAAAATAAATTAAATAAGTAAATAAATCTAAAGATATTTTAAGTTGAAATGGAAAAGATGGAAAAATATAGCCCATGCAAATAGTAAGCAAAAGAAAGCTGGGATGGCTATACTAATATCAGACAAAACATTTTAAGTCATAAGCTTACAAAGAACAAAGAACATTATGAAAACTTAAATCCTTAAGAAAATGTAACAATATAAACATATACATACCCAAAAAATTAGCCCCAAAACACGTAAACCAAAAACTGAAAACTGAAGGGAGACATGGACAATTCAGCAATAATACCTGAAAACTGAATATACCATTCTCAATAAGACAGAAAAACGGGCATCTAGTTGGCTCAGTTGGTTAAAGCGTCTGCCTTCAGCTCAAGTCATGACCTTTTGGTTCATGAGTTCAAGTCCCAAAAGGGACTCTGCACTGACAGTGAGAAGCCTGCTTGGAATTCTCTTTCCCTTCTCTCTCTGCCCCTACCCTGCTTGTGCTCTCTCTCAAAATAAATAAACTTTAAAAAAAAGTGTTTTAAAGACAGAAAAACGAGACTGAAGAATAAGAAAATAGGGAATTTGCATTGTGCTATAAATCAAATAACAGACGTATACAGAATATAACCCCACAAAACCAGAAGACACATTTTTCACAAATGTAAATGGAATATTCACAAGAATAGGCCATATGTTAAGTCACAAAAGAAATATGAATACACTTATAAGGACTGAAATCATCCAAAATATCCTCTCTGACAAAAATGGAATAAAACTAAGAACCATAACAAAAGGAAAATCGGAAAATTCACAAATATGTGAAAATTAACACAATCTTGAACAACGGGTCAAAGAATAAATCACAAGGGAAATGAGAAAATACATAGAGAAAAATAAACGCAAAAAACCCAACATATCAAAATACTATTTTCAGCAAAACCAGAGGACAGAGGGAAATTATACTGAAAACATCTATACTAAAAAAGTATAAAGATCTCAAAACAATAACCTCCCTAGACATCATAAGTAACTTTGAAAAAAGTAGACTAAACAAACCCTATGCCAATAAAGAAAGAAAATAATCAACACTATAGGAAAGAGAATATAAAAACAATTAAGGGGAAAAAAAGAATGAAACCAAACACTGGTTCTTTGGAAAAAATCAAGAATTTTGACAAGTCTTTAGCTAGTCTAAACAAGTAAAAAGATTCAAATTACCAAAATCAGAAAAGAAAGTTTTGCCAACAATTAGATAACCTATATAAAATGGAAAAGTCCCTAGAAACACACAAGCTATCAAAACGCATTTAAGAAGAAAAGCAGAAACTACAAACAGACCTATAAAAAATAAAGATATTAAATCCATAATCAAAAACTTCCAAACAAAGAAAAGCCCAGAACCAAATGGCTTCACTGGACAATTTCATCAAGAATTTAAAGAAAAATGACAATAAATCTTTCTCAAAACCTTCCCCCCCCCCCAAAAAAAAAAAAACATGAAAAGGGAACACTTTCTAAATTAATTAGGCCAGCATTACCCTGATACCAAAGCCAATCAAAGACACTACAAGAAAACTACAGATCAAAATCCTTCATGAATATAGATGCAAATTTCCTCAACAAAATAGTAGCAAACCACATCCAGCAAAATATTAAAAGAATTATACACCATGTACAGGTGGGATTTATCCCAGGAATAAAAGGGTGGTTTAACATAATAACCAATGTGATGAAAGAAGAAAAAAACAAATGATCATCTCAATTTATACACAAAAAGTAAGTGACAAACCCTGTACTCTTAATGACTTAAAAAAAAAAAAAACTTAACTAGGAATTGAAGGGAATTTCCTGAACCTGATAAATAGCACTTATGAAACACCCACAAGTAATATCATAATCACCAGGGAAATTGTTAAAATCTATCCCTAACGTCACAAACAAGACAGGATGCCTACCTTCACCACTTCTATACAACACTGCAATGAGAGTCCTAGCTGGAGCACTTAGGTAAGAAAATTAAAGGCACCCAAATTGGGCAGGAAGAATCAAAACTGTCTTTATTTGCCCATAACATGATCTTATATAAAGAAAATAGTTAACAATCCCCCCAAAATCTCAAAGCTTATAAATGAAGTCAAAAAAGTTAAAGGATATAAGATCAACTGGTAAAAATCAGCTGTATTTCTATACATGAACCATGAACAATCCAAAAAAGAGTAATAAAAACAATTCCATTTACAATAGCATCCAGGTGAATAAAATGCCTATGAACAAATTTAAGAAGTAAAAGACTTCTACACTGAACACTATAAAACACTACAGAAAAAAATTCATTAAGACCTAAAAAGACAAAAAGATATTTCATGTTCATGGACTGGAAGACTTATTCCAATGAGATACTAGTACTACCCAAACTGACCTATATATTCATTGCAATCCCTATAGAAATCTCAGCTGTGTTAACTGCAGAAAGTAACAAGCTAATCATAAAATTAATATAAAAATTAAAGGGACCAGGGAAGATCAAAACAATTTTGAAAAAGAACAAGAAAGTTAGAAAACTCACATTTTCTGATTACAAAACTTACTACAAAGCTATAGTAGGGGCGGCTGGGTGGCTTAGTCGGTTAAGCGTCCGACTTTCACTTAGGTCATGATCTCGCAGTTCGTGGGTTCGGGCCCCGCGTCGGGCTCTGTGCTGACTGCCAGCTCAGAGCCTGGAGCCTGTTTCAGTCCGTGACTCCCTCTCTCTCTGACCCTCCCCTGCTCATGCTCTCTCTCTCTCTCTCTCTCTCTCCTAAAAATAAATAAAACATTAAAAAATATATATATTTTTTAAAAAGCTATAGTAATGCAGAGAGTATGGTACTGGCATTAAGACTTATAGACCAATGGAACAGAATTGAAAACCAAAAACAAACCCACTCATCTATGGCCAAATGAGAGTTGGACAAGGGTTTGAGACTACGGAGTATGGGAAATCATAGCCTCTTCATCAAATGGTGCTGTGATTTGCATGTAGATATCTATTTGATACTGGCTTCTTGCACTTCATGTAATATTTATAAAGTTCATCCATGATGTAACATGTATTTGATACTATTTAGCTGAATATTATTCATCCATAAAAGAATAATGTACTAATACATGGTACAACATGGATGAACCTTATAAACACCACACAAAGTGGGGGAAATCAGTAACACGTATATATTCACACACAAAAGAATGACAGTGGATCCCTACCTCAAACCATCAGAAAAAATGAACTCAAAGGGGAGTAAAACTAAAATTATGAAACTCCTAGAAGAAACTGCAGGGACAATTTTTCATGAACTAGATTTGGTAATGGATCCTTAGATATGACACAAAAACACAAGCAATAACAACAAAAATAAATAAGACTTCATTAAAATTAAAGATCTTTGCTTCAAAGAACACTATCCAGATCCAGACAGTCAAAAGGCAAAATGAGAGAAAAGATTTCCAAGTCATACAGTATTTGATAAGGGATCTAGAAAATATAATTATTAACAACTCCATAACAAATAAACACTTTTAAAGTGGACAAAGGATTTGAATAGAATTTCTCCAAAGAAGATACACAAATGCCAGTAAGCAATGCAAAGATACCCAAAAGAATTGTTTATCAGAAAAAAATATACATCAAAACTACAATAAGATACCACTTTACACTCATTAGAATGGATATAATTTTTAAAAGGTCATATAACAACAAGTGTTACTAGGGATGTGGAGTAATCAGAACTCTCACACACGACTGGTGTGAATGTAAAATGGTGTACTCACTTTGGAAAACAGTCTGATAGTCCCTCAAAAACTGAAGCACAGAGTTACAATGTGACCCACAATTCCACTCCTAGGTATATATGCAGAAATGAAATCATCTGTTCACGCTCTACACAATGTTCATAGAAACATTATTTATGATAGACAAAAGGCTGAAACAGCCAAAATGTCCATTAGCTGATGAATGGTTAAACAACACATGGTATTATCCATACAGTAACATACTATTCAGCCTTAAAAGAATTAAGTACAAACAGATGTTACAATATGGATGAACTTCATAAAAATTATGAGTTTAATGGTCTGGAGTTTCTCTTCAGATAATATAAATCTTTCACCTTCTACTAAAGATTTCCTTGGGGGAAATTATATTCTTATATAATTCCCCAGTAACAAAGGTCATATTAGGTGACCCCATCTGTATGAAATATCTATATAGACAAATTTATGAAGACAGAACACAGATTAGGGGATGCCTAAGACAGGAGAAGGAAGAGGGGGTGAGAGAATGATAGTCAATAAGCACAGAGTTTCTTTTGGGGTGAAAAAATGTTCTAAAATTGGCTGGTGATACTAAAAATTACTTAACTGTACACTTTTTTTAAGTGTGAAATATATGATACGTGAATTATTTTATCTATAAAACTTTTTCCAAAAAATACAATGAGAAACCACTTCACACCCACTAGTATGTCTATCATCAAAAAGACAGGTAATAACAACTGTTGATCAAGATGTAGAGAAATTGGGACCTTCATACACTGCTGTTGGAAATGTAAAATTATGCAAGTACCTTGAAAACATTAGGGCAGTTCCTCAAAGGATTAAGCACAAAGTTATGATACAACTCAGGAATACAACTCGTCACAAATATACAAATTCCTAGAGATATAAGTAGATTTGTGGTTGGGGGAAGTTTGGGAAGAAATGGAAAATGACTGCTGATAGGTACGAGGTTTCTTCCTGGGGGTGGTAAAAACTGACATGACAGATGTACAGCTCTGTGAATATATAAAAATACTGAATTATTTAAGAAAAGAAGGAAGGTGAAAGAAAAGGAGAAGACAAATTCAAGTTCTTTTCAAGTTCATAATATACCCATTCCATTCAAACAGACTCAACAGTCTTAACTCATTCCAGCATCAACTCAAAAGTCTAAAGTTCAGTCTCATCTGAATATCAACTAAATCGTATTTGAGTGAGACTCAAGACACATTCAACCTGAGGCAAACTGCACTCTGGCTGTGAATCAGTGAATTCGAACAAAAGGGAGAAATAGAAAATAAAAAGAGTGACAGGTCCCAAGCAAGTCTAAAACCTAACAGGGCAAATTCCCTCAGATCTTAAGGCTCTAGAATAATTGTCTTTGACGGGATACTCTGGTGTCAAGGCCCACTAGGGCAGAGGTCTTGCCTATAGGACATACCGGGGCAGTTCCTGGATGCAGCTTTACCCGGCAGAGGCTGGGCCCCAAGGCTCCAGGCAGCCCAGTACCTATGGTTTTGGGTGGCTCCATCCTTTGAAATCCAGGTAGAGGCGGCCATGTGCCCTGGGGCTGTGCACTCTCCCCCGCTGGAAACAACACACCCCATCAATGTCTGCTGCGGCACCCTATGGCTCAGGGCCTGCAGTGCCCTCCAAGTAAGGCAGCAATTCCTTTGAAAGCACTCTGCCCCTAGGGCGGGCCCGGGCACCTGGAGCTGGGGGAGAGGGGGCCCTGAGGGTTTCTGAGTTGCATTCAGGCTCATTCTTGTACTGTCTCAGGGAACAGCTCCTAGTAAATTTAGAGATGGCTGAGCCACACAAATGTGAAATGGTCCTGTGGCCACATCTTTAGTGCTGTTTTCTAACCACTTTCTCAGTTTTTACAACACAGAAAGGCTGAGAATTTTACAAATCTTTGAAATTCAACTTCCTTTTTGCTTGACAGGTCCATCTTTCTATTCGCATTCTACTAAAGCAGTCAGGAGGAGTCAATACACAGCTTCAGCAGTTTGCTTAGGTAAATACACCTGACTTCTTTGCTCACAACTTCTATTTCCCCCAAACACTAAAACACAAACACAATTCAGGCAAGTTCTTTGCCACCATGAAGAACAGAAACTTCATTTAAGATGGATAGGAAGCCCTGAAGGAGAAGCTCTCCCACATTCCTGCTTGACCTGAGAAGCCTACAGCCCACTCCCTGACAGGAAGCAGCTTACTTTACACACCCCAGCAGGAGGAAGAACTGCTCCTGCCCCACAGAGCGCAGCCATTAAGGACTCAGAGAAAACAGCTTCTCCCAGCATCCTCCTTTCTCCTATAGAAGTAGGCCCTTTCCTCTGTTCTCCCAAGTCGTCTACAGTTCTCTAGAGTTCGCTTGTCCCAAACTGCAATTGCTCTGCTAATCCTAAATAAAGTCATTTTGCTGACAAAATAACTGGCTCTTTTGTTTTTTAAGGTCAACACCACTTTACCAAGATAGCTTTTCCTCCAATTTCCAGTAACATATTCCACATTTTTGTCTGAGACCTCATCAGAATGGCCTTTATCATACACATTTCTACCAACATCCTATTCAGATTACTTATATATTCTCTAAGGAGATTAAGACTTTCTCCATAGCTCTCCTCTATTCTTTCTGAGTCCTCACCAGAATGTCCTTTAAAGGCCCATTCACAGTAAGGTAGGGTATTTCTAACAGATCCCTCAAAACCCAGTTCCAAAACTACTTCTACATGTTCAGGATACTTGTTACAGTGGTCCCGTACTTCTCAGTACCAATTTTTGAAGTAGTCCATTCAGGATGCTCTAACAGGGGCGCCTGGGTGGCTCAGTCGGTTAAGCATCCGACTTCGGCTCAGGTCATGATCTCGTGATTCGTGGGTTCGAGCCCCACGTTGGGCTCTGTGCTGACAGCTCAGAGCCTGGAGTTGCTTCGGATTCTGTGTCTCCCTCTTTCTGACCCTCCCCTGCTCACACTGTCTCTCTCTCTCTCTCTCAGAAAAAAAAAGAAAAAAAAAGTATGCTATAACAAAAATAATACAGACTAAGGGGCTTATAAGCAATAGAAATTTCTCACAGTGCTCGAGGCTAGGAATTAAAACCTCTCAGTTGCCTAATGAGGACCCATTTTCTAGTTCAGAGAAATCCTCTTCTGATTCATCTTCTTACTATTGCTGTCACATGGCAGAAGGGGTGACAGAGCTCCCTGGAGTCTCTTTTCTAAAGATACTAATCCCACTGACATGGATCCACCCACTGACCCCTTCACCTCTTGAGGACCCACCTCCAAGCACCATCACATTAGAGGAATAGGTTTCAATACGAATCTTAGGGGAACACAAGCATTCAGTCTGCAGGATGAGCCCAAGGCAGACTTACCTGCCATCTACTCCAGCGATATTCTCATTTTTTTATGTCTTTAAGAACATACCTATCAGTCACATATGCATTTAAAAAAACAGAATATAATACATTATACATGTACAATAGAGTAGTATAATTGAAGCAATGATCTATTAACAAGGAGAAAATATATGTTTTTTAATATTTACCACAAGCTTTAGAAGCAGCAACACAAATTTCTTCTGCAACATACTCCCCCGTTGGGAACTTCAGATATTCTCCATCAGCTTTCTCAAGAGAATGATAAAGGTACACCTGTAGGAGTGGATCTATGTCCTTCACAGAACTGGCATTTCCAGGAATATCACCATTCTGATGTACCGGAGATACGGACGTTCCTTCCATTTCCGTCATTGTAAGGCAAGCCATTCCCATGCAGAGTTTTTTCAGAACATTTGCCTATTAAGAAAAAATAATGTTACAGAAGAAAGTGATACTAATAAGGTATCCCTCATATACAAAGAAGCTTTCTCTGAAAGCAGTGACTTTTGTTAAATCAATACCTGAATAAATATTGTGTACTACTATGTACAAAGCACAATGAGAGATACTGATATTATAAACTTCCTGTGAACAAGGCTATAAAACTGAAGTTTACAACTTAACTGAGGAAACATAATACAGATATGTAATACTAACAAAACGAACAAACAAAATCCATCACAGGCAACAGGAGAAGAGATCACTAGGCAACATAAATTCTCAACAAATGAACTACTTGTGACAACTGCTTACCGGGGTCTAGAGGGGGTAAATAACATTTCAAACTGGGTTTTAAACTTTTAAGTTTTATTACAGGAAGTCATATTTATTTACTTACTTATTTATTTTAATATTTTTATTTATTATTGAGAGACAGAGCATGAGCAGGGGAGGGGCAGAGAGAAGAGGAGACACAGAATCCAAAGCAGGCTCCCGGCTCTGAGCTGTCAGCACAGAGCCCGATGCGGGGCTCAAACTCACAAACTGCAAGATCATGACCTAAGCTGAAGTCAGATGCTTAACCGAATGAGCCACCCAGGTGCCCCGAGGAGGTCATATTTAAAACTGACTCTGTACAACAGACTGGATTTATATGAATGACAGACAGAGAATATTCCAGGAGAGTAGAACTGTGCTGAGAAGTAGAAAGGTACAAGACCTACTCTAACTGGGCTGAAGTGCAGTATTTGAGGAGTCACGCCATTTAGGAAAGGACTAAAAGTACAGATGACTATTTGTGGCAAAACTGCAACTACATACCCAGGATGCATTTTTCCTTCTTGAGAGGCCCAATTTTTTTTTAAATTTTTTATTTATTTCTGAGAGAGAGAGAGAGAGACAGCGTGAGCAGGGGAGGGTCAGAGAGAGTGGGAGACACAGAATCTGAAACAGGCTCCAGGCTCTGAGCTGGCTGTCAGCACAGAGCCCAATGCGGGGCTCGAACCCACGAACCGTGAGATCATGACCTGAACCGAAGTCAGACGCTTAAGTGACTGAGCCACCCAGGCGCCCCTTGAGAGGCCCAGTTTTGTTAAGGAGAGCAACATACCCCGAAAGAACTGTACTTCCCCACAGATGAAGAGCCACGTGAACCAGTTTCAACAAAGGAGATTTAAGCAGGAGTTGCCGAGTGGTACTTCAGGACCACTCCTTAAAGGGAAACTGACTTGGCCTTCTTTTTTATTTTCTTAAAAATTAATTTACTTGAGAGAGAGAGACAAAGACAGAGGGGGGAGGGGAAGGGAGAGGAGAGGAGAGGAGAGCAGAGCAGAGGAACACAGTGGGAGAGAAGCAGAGAGAGAGGGAGAGAGAGGGAGTATCCCAAGCAGGCTCTGCACTGTCAGCACAGAGCCCGACGTGGGGCTCAAACTCATGAACTGTAAGATCATGACCTGAGTGGAAATCAAGAGATGGATGCTCAACCATGTCAGCCACCCAGGCACTCCAACTTGGCCTTTTTGCTTTTCTCCCTTCACTTTCTTCCTACCTGCCTCTCAGCATAAATATAGGGCAGGGCAGTCACCTTAACACTAGGAAGAAAATGCCAAGAGAATAAAAGACCTGGCAAACTTAAGCATCTGAATCAGTGTCAAGAATCACCTATCTATCACCAGACATTTTATTATTTATAATTGAATGCAATCCTAATTGATAAAGAATTAAGAAAATTCTGAATGTCAGATCAAAGAGTTTTAAGGGGTATCTGGCTGGGCTAAGTCAGTAAAGCATGTGACTCTTTTATTATTATTGTTATTTTTAATGTTTATTTATTTTTGAAAGAGAGAGAGAGAGAGCACAAGTGGGAGAGGAGTGCGGGGGGGAGAGAGAGAGAGGGAGAGAGAGTGAGAGAGAGCGAGAGAGAGAGAGAGCGAGAGAGAGCGAGAGCGAGAGAGAGAGAATCCCAAGCAGGCTCCATACTGTCAGCATAGAGCCCAATGTGGGGCTCAAACTCACAAACTGCAAGATCACGACCTGAGCCAAAGTCGGGCACTTAACTGATTGAGTCACCCAGAGCCCCACAAAGCATAGGACTCTTACTCGCAGGGTTGTGAGTTTAAGCCCCACATTGGGCATGGAGCCTACTTTAAAAAAAAAAATGAGATCAAAGAATTTAAACTTTATCCTACAGTCAAATGATGAATTAGAAAGGTGAAGAAGAAACAGAAAGCTGCTGCAATAGTCTAGGTACCAGGTAGATCCTGAATTGAAACAGCAATAGTTGAATGATGAATGGTAATATAAAGAAAGATTTCATGCAACCTGGTAACTAACTAAATACAGAAGAAGCCAGAAGTCCAGTTATGGAATGAATAAATCAAAGGAATAAAAGGCACAGCGCAGGGAATGAAGTCGATGATACCGTGGCAAGCACAGTAAAACACAGAGAGATGCTGCTGACTCACTATGCTGTACAGCCAATACTAATGCAACTCAAATAAAAAGACACTCAAATAAAAATAAAATTTTTAAACCAGAGGTAAAAGATGATGTGAGAATTTCAAACTTGGAAGATCTATAATACCATTAATGGAAATAAGGAAATGAAGACTTTGCCTCTTGACATTGGTACCTGAGAATAAGGACTGCTTTACACACTTTTGTTTAGAAACAGAAGTAGGGCAATTACACCAGAATCTAGCTGGCAGCTAAAACATGAGATTGATATTTGCAAGATTTCCCCATAGATGCTCATTTAAATCATAAGCAGAGCTATGTGAAGGCAGAAGGTGAAAATAATGACAAACACTCAACACAGCATTTCTGAATGCCACTTTACTAAGTACAGACATTAAAGGAAAGAAACATGATGTCTAAGTGATGTGCAAGGTGAAGTTTAGATCTCTAACCATAAGGACTATGATTGTATTAAATACTAGAGTTAACAGTTCTTCAAATATCATAGGACTTACTATGAGTAAAACCACAACAAAACAAGAAGCTGGTAATTGTTAAAACTGCAAGATTTAAAAAAAATTTTTTTTTGATATTTATTTATTTTTGAGAGAGAGAGAGAGCGTGAATGGGAAGGAGCAGAGAGAGGAGGAGACACAGAATGTGAAGCAGGCTCCAGGCTCTGAGCTGTCAGCACAGAGCCCAACACAGGGCTCGAACTCACAAACCATGAGATCATAACCTGAACCAAAGTCGGATGCGTAACCAACTGAGCCACCCGGGAGCCCCAAACTGCAAGATTTTTGAAGTCCAAAAGCAACTGGATATACAAATTTAATTTGTTCAAAACTATAAAATTAAAAAAAAATTTCTTCTAATTTATTATACTGTCTCTTTTATACTCAATTACTGAAACTCATCTAAAATGAACTCTTAGCCATTAAGAGGCAAATCTGTAAGAATTTCATCAATTTGTGCTTACCACTGTTTTTAATCATATGCTTTCCTTCTGGACTTTTTTCTGCTGAAATATATCTTTCAGCAGATCTCTCAGTGAGGCCTTAACAATTTTTAAGTTGCAGTCTTTGAAAAAAAATTTTCCACTATACCGATATAGTTGACAAAATTGTAAGATACTTTACACTACAAGATTATTTGCACTGTATACACGGTGAAATGACTCCCATCACTGAATCAACACATCCATCACCTCATGAAGTTACTTTAAATTCTCTTAGAAAATTTCAATTATTGGGGCGCCTGGGTGGCTTAGTCGGTTAAGCGTCCGACTTTCGCTTAGGTCATGATCTCGCGGTTCGTGGGTTCAAGCCCCGCGNAAAAAAAAAAAAAAGAACTGTTAAAAAAATAAAATTTTTTAAATATGGCTAATGTGATGTTTAAAGGGAAATGAGTATCTTAAATACCTGTATTAAGAAAGATGATGTGGAATCAATGATCTTCCTAAGTAGCTAGAAAAAGAAACCAGAGAAAGGAGAAGAAAGTAGTAATGAAGAGCAGAGAAAAATCAATAAAACCACAAGTTAGTTTTAGAAAAAGATCAATAAAATTTATATCTCTAAGTAGAATGATCAATATTGAAAGAAAAAAACACACACAAATTATCAATAGCACGAATAAAAGCCAGATATCACTACAGGTCTTATAGATACGAAGTGGAAAACGGATTACAATGATTTATACCAATGATTTTTTTTTTTTTTACCAAAACTAAAACAGAAAACATGAATTGTATCATACAAATATCTGTTCAACAAATCAAATTTTTCATTAAAAATTTATCCAAAAAGAAAACTCCAGGCCAAATCACTTACTGGTAAAGTCTGCCAACATTTAAGGAAAAAGTAATACCAATTCTATACAAACTCTTAATGAAAACAAAGAAGCAGGAAATACTTCCCAAATTATTTTATAATCGTTACTCTGATGCCAAAACTAGATGTATTACAAAAGGCAAATGTTCCTCAAGAACATAGCAAAACAACAGAACATGGAACCAGTAATACATAAAAAAGTCAGAAAATCAAAACCAAGAAGGGTTAATCCCAGGAATGCAGTTGGAAATGATATCTAAACACAATTTCTCACTATTCACATCCACACAGATTCTAGTTTTGCTTCTTCAACTTAAAATAAAAATGTATGGTTAGGGGCAAAATGTACAGTATATGAATCACATCTCAATAAAACTGTTTTTTAAAAAAAGTATACCTATTTTTAGAAGAAACACAAAAAATGTAAAACAATACCCCTAGATACCTGTTAGCATCAAAACAAACTTTTGTTGTCTTTACCTCTTATTCCTACTTTAATTTTGTTGGTTTCTACCAGATATTTGGCTACCCAAACATACTTTTATAGTTCACATTTGGCCAATTATATCTAATGCAATACCTCCCTAAACCATAATCAAATATTCAAGTACAGCAACAGCCAAGAAAAGTTACATAACATGAATTGCACAAGGGCAGAGAAAGTCTAATTTGAGTTTCTTGTCAATGGTAATGGGAACATCATGTTTTCAATAGAAATCATCAGTGAATAAGAATTTGGATCTACTTATCAGCAACTATTGTTTAAAAAAGGGCTCAGATATTTTTTATCAAATATAATTTCCTATAGTAATGACAAAGAAACATTGGCTGAGAGCTATGGTAATAGGATGCTACAGACTTAATGTACCTATTCTTCTGTTTCCTTACATTCCTCAAAGGCTAAACTAATGCTTGAGGAATGAAAGCTAAAAAGGGAACAGCAAGAAATACCAATTATTTTTTAGCCTCATCTACTTACGTTATTTGTCAGTTTAAGAAATTGGCTTTATAGGGGCGCCTGGGTGGCTTAGTCGGTTAGGCATCCGACTTTCGCTTAGGTCATGATCTCGCGGTTCGTGGGTTCAAGCCCCGCGTCGGGCTCTGTGCTAATTGCCAGCTCAGAGCCTGGAGCCTGTTTCAGTCTGTGACTCCCTCTCTCTCTGACCCTCCCCTGCTCACGCTGTCTCTCTCTCTCTCTCCTAGAAATAAATAAAACATTTAAAAAAAAAAAAAATTTCAATTATACAATACAGTGTTCTCAACTATAGTCAATATGTTATATATACTAGATTTTCAAATCTTACCTACCTTATAACTGAAAAATCTTTAGTCTTTTACCTATTTCTCCCAAATCTCAGTCCTTAGCAAGACTTTTCTAACATCTCCTTCTTAGAGGTTTTTTTTTAATTACACATGTAAGGGGTACCATGAGGTACTTGTCATTCTGACTTATTTTACTTGCCCCTGGGGTTCATCCATGTTGTTGCAAATAATGTTAATTCCTTTTTTAAGGCTGAATAACGTGTGTGTGTGTGTGTGTTTGTGTGTGTGTACATACTTACTTCTTCCTTTCTGATTTGGATGCTTGTGATACAAACCCATATGCTTTACTGATAACAATTATGAAGTCAAGAACAAAATATCATAAAAACACTGAAGGCATCACCAAGCAAACAAAAGCAGACAGCAACTGGAGGGGATCTGACCTCTGACAGAGGAAAAACTCTGAAGGTGGTCCACATTTATCCATCTTTATTTTAATGTTTATTTTATTTATTGAGAGAGAGCGAGCGAGCGAGCACGAGCAGAGGAAGGGCAGAGAGAGAGAGAGGGAGAAAGAGAGTCCTGCACTGATGACATGGAGCCCGACCCAAGGCTCACACCGACAAACTGTGAGATCTTGACCTGAGCCGAAATCACAAGTCAGATGCTTAACTGACTGAGCCAACCAGGTACCTCCACATTCATCCATCTTTTATCTTGAAGGAACTACACAGTCTTTGTAGTGCCCAAAAGAGTTGCTTGAGAAGAAGATAAAGCTATTATACAAAGCTGTAGTCTTGCTGACTGGAAGAATCAGGGAACAAACTTTGGAGATGCTAAAACAGAAACCAAAGGCAGAAATCCTGGAAAGAAAAAGAGAGCGTCTTGAGGGGCTGACTCCTGAAATCCCATGCATGGGATGAAAATCCAAAAAGCCCAGGGAGAAGCAATAACTAAAAATCTAAAAGATATAGGAAGAGATTTCAATAGCTATCTGATCCTGGAGAATCAAAGTTTGGACATAGAAGGAATTGGTAAATATTCCAAGCTTTTCATTCAACCTCCAGAAAAGCCACACTTGAGGAGGAAGAACCACATATCAGAAATAAGGGAAAAACTGAAATGGACAGTCCTAACAAAGCCTAACACCAAGCCTCCACAGGATCAAGGTAAAATGTCCGCTAAAACAAAGCCCTACACTCCAAAGAAAGACTATAATCCACACTGCCTGGAGTTTGTACAAGATATCATCCACAAGAGACAACAGTCTCCTATATAGTCATATCATAGTCAAACTGCTAAAATCATAGAGAAAGATCTTAATGAAAGCTGCCACTTATACACAGGAGAGCCAAAATAAGACATATAACTGATGTCTCATCAGAAACAGTGGGGACCAGAAGACAACATGCTGCTAGGGAGCAGACGGAGCGATTTAACCTAAAACTCTATAGTCCACAAAACTAACCTTTAAAATTTAAGCTAAACAAATATATTTTCAGACAAATGGATCCTGGGAGTACACATCAACAATACCAACAACAAAAACTAATAAATGCTAAAAAAAAGTTCTCTGAATTACAGGCAAATGATAAGTGATGCAAATTCAGATTTGTAGAAAGGAATGAAGAAGTCAAAAATAGTAAATATGTGGGTAACTGTAACATTCCATTTTTCTTCCCTTTCTTGAAGAATTCTTTTTTCTTTTTAATATTTTATTTATTTCTGAGAGACAGAGCACAAGTGAGGGAGGAGCAGAGAGAGAAGGAGACACAGAATCCGAAGTAGGCTGCAGGCTCCGAGCTGTCAGCACAGAGCCAGACGCGGGGCTCAAACTCACAAACCGTGAGATCACCATCTGAGCTGAAGTCAAACACTTAATCGACAGTCACCCAGGCGTCCCTCTTGAATTCTTTAAAAGACAATTAACAAGTGTTTAAAAGCTTAATGATAACAACATATACTGAAACTTATAATAGATGTAAAAGCAAAATATATGATGATAACCAAAAGGATGGAAAGGAGTAAAATAAAAAGTTTATGTGAATAAACTCATGATAGCTTGGAAAAATAAGGAACAGTGCTATCAGCAAAACCAGAAAGAATTTTGCAGAATTGATGGAAGATAAAAAGTAGACAGGAACAGATGACAAAGAAAAGAAACTGAAGGAAATAAATAAACTCTATTTAAAATACACACAGAATGGGGCGCCTGGGTGGCTCAGTTGGTTAAGCATCTGACTTCAGCTCAGGTCACGATCTCGTGGTTCGTGGGTTCTAGCCTTGTGTCAGGCTCTGTGCTGACAGCTCAGAGCCTGGAGCCTGCTTCAGATTCTTGTCTTCCTTCCTCTGCCCCTTCCCTGCTTGTGCTCTGTCTCTATCTCAAAAATAAATAAACATTTAAAAAATTAATGAATTAAAATAAAACACACACAGAAGGCATTAATAAGCATTAAAGTTTTCTGCACACACATACAAAAAGAATAAATATGCGAGGATAATCAAGGATGATCATACATTGAAGGTAAAGGGGGCCAGGAAGAAAGCATAAAAGAGGAGGACCAAAGTGAGCAATAAAACAATTAACACCAGAAGAAATAAACAGAATAGAATGTTCTGAAAAATTCTCCTTGGGGGTGCCTAGGTGGCTCAGTCAGTTAAGCATCCAACTCTTGAGTTAAGCTCAGGTCATGATCTCAGGGAAGATCAAGCCCCACAATGGGCTCAGAGCTGGGCATGGAGCCTGCTTGGGATATTCTCTCCTTCTTCTCTCTCTCTCTCTCTCTCTCTCTCTCCCCCTCCCTCCCTCCCCCCTCCCTCCCTCTTTCTTTCTCTCCATCCCTCTCTCTCTCTCTCCCTCCTCCCCTTCCCTCCCTCATTCCCTCCACCCTTCCCCCTGCTTGTGCTGCACAAGTGCTCTATATAAGTAAATAAATAAATAAGATTAAATAAAATAAAATAAATTTCTTCTTGGTATCCTCAGATTAAGGAATTTTTGAAAACATAAAGCGTCATTAGATGATCACTAAAAAGGAGAAAATGAAAGTAGTTAATTTTTTTAAAATGACAATTCAATGAGAACACTGAATAATACAACTAAAGAGACCAAATAATTTGGAAGACAAAGTCAAAACAATCTCCCAGTTTCCTAGTTCAAGAGAGAGAAATATGAGCAAAAAAACCAAAAAATAGGGAGCATCAATTCAGGAAGTGTAACTCCAAGAGCTCTAGATGGCAGAAAAAAGAAAATAGATCAGAATAAAACATATAAAAATAAAAGAAGAAATTTCATTGGTGTTAGAGATGCCTACGTTTATACTAAAATAATCTTCTGAGAGGAGATAAGGTTTACTTTTAAGAAGGCTTAACTTATAGGAGTCAAAATAAAGGGTCAGAACACCAAAAACAGTAAGGAAACTCTTAAAAGAGTTCAACATTTAACTCAATACTCAGAACTTCTACCTATATATATAAATACAGCTGATGAAAATACAGATGCGCTAAGATTGGTTTATCTTTATAAACTCTAACCTCAAATGGACCTTTAGTGCTACACACCTATAACCTATTATTTATTATTTTATTTCTTTAATCCATTTACTCTCCCACTTTTCTAAACAACTCTCATACCTTATCCTTTCTCCTCCATCACCAAAACTGCAACTCCAACTCTTACTTTCTACTCCCTATATTTCACTGAAAAATGCAATTAAAAGAGGAGACCATCGACAAATCCTTTTCAAATGCACCTGGAAAATTTCTGAAAACAAACAACATGTTCTACCATAAAGCGATTCTCAACAAATACTAAAGGAATATATTCAAAATATGACAATGGAGCAAGCAACCATTTTATCTATTTAAGACTCATAATGTTAATTTAATGTTGTATATACTATGATTAATTTATGTAATTCTTTTGTTCGTGTTTATTTTTTTTTTTTGAAAGAGAGAGAGAGAGAAACAGAGTGCAAGCAGGGGAGGGGCAGAGAGGGAGACACAGAATCTGAAGCAGGCTCCAGGCTCCTAGCTGTCAGCATAGAGCCCAAAGTGGGGCTCTAACTCACGAACCTGTGAGATCATGACCTGAGCCAAAGCTGGACGCTTAACTGACAGCCATCCCTCATTAGGTGCCCCTAATTTATGTAATTCTTAAAAATATTGAAGAAATAACATTTAGAGGATAACATAAAAAAGTCAAAGTGACCTTAATCACTACCCACTCTTCTTATTTTATGAATCAATACTCTTAACAGTTTAATAAGAATAAAGAAGTGCTTTAAACTGCAAAATAGGACATATGATAGATATTCAATAACACTCAATATTCTGTAAATTCATTGTTTTCTTAACAACTGCAGCCAAAAAGAAAAAACATATATTAAAAAATACAAAGCTCTACATTTGAACTGATGTAAATTTACTAACAGTGTTCAAATCCAAAATCTATTATGGAAACTATGACTACTTATAAAAGTACCACAACATGTACTTTTTTATCTTTAGCTTATTTATTTATATTGAGAGAGAGAGAGACAATAAGAGCAGGCAAGCAGGAAAGGGGCAGAGAAGGAGGAGAGAATCCCAAGGAAGCATCCTGCTGACAGCAGTGAGCCCAACACGGGGCTCAATCTAATCATTGGGGCTTGATCTCATTAACCCTGAGATCATGACATGAGCTGAAATCAAGAGTCAAACGCTTAACTGACTGAGCCACCCAGGCGCCCCAAGATTGACATTACTACTATCAATGGTTGCCAGAAGGGGAAACAAAGGTAGAGAGAAGTTAAGGAAGGTTACATAACTTGGACCCACAAACCATGACATCATGACATGAGGTGAAATGAAGAGTCAGATGCTTAATCAACTGAGCAACTCCAGTTGCCCCTAAAAATATGTGTCAATATAGGAACATCCTCCAATAAATCTGAAATATTTGAAAAAATATGTTTATTCAAAAACATAAATTTAGCAAAACTAACAAAGGAAGTGGAAAAAACACTTGACAAAGAAAGAACGATACAATTTTAAATTTTTAACATTTATTAAATAAATTGAATATTTTATTTAACTTAAAACTTTTCCACAAAGAAAATTCAATGCCTGTTGACTTTCTTGGTGAATTTTCCCAAACATCTGAAGAATAAAAAAAGAGTTTACACAAACTATCTCAGTAAACAGAAATTACACTTTTCCACATATTTTAAGAATACAGTATGAACATAATACCAAAATGTAATAAAGTTGTGACAAGGAAAGAAAATTTTATGTAAATATCTCCTACAAAGATATATGAAAAAAATAAAATACTAGTAATAGTATTAGTAATTAGTAATAGTAGTAATTAGTAATATTTTAAAAGAGTAACAAATCTTGACTGGGTTAGCATACCCCAAAAAAGCAAAGCTAATTTAACATTAAAATATTAATCAAGAGAATTTTTATTATTAGGATACATGAGAAAAGTAACATATGATCACCTCAATAAATGTAGAAACAAACTCTAATAATATTCAACAATGGTTTGTGATTAGAAACTCTCAGCTAACTAGCTTTAAAAGCAGACTTCCTCATTCTTATAAAAAATAGCTATCAGAGAACTTAAAATGTGTAATGGGTTAAATATCTCATTCTTCTTGAATTCAAAAATTTAATTAGCTTATCTAAAATCATGACTTCCACTCAATATTTTATTTTAATTTTTGGGGAGAGAGAGCACAAATGGGGGGCAAAGGGAGGGAGAGAGAGAGAAAGAAAGAGAGAGAAAGAGAATCCTCAGCAGGCTCCATGCTCAGCCCAGAGCCTGCTGCGAGGCTCAATCCCATGGCCCCAGGATCAAGACTGGAGCTGAAGCCAAGAGTCAGACACAATTGACTGAGTGACTCAGGCACCCCTAAAAACTTTTTTTCTTAGAGAGTGCATGTAAATGAGAGAGAGTGGCAGAGAGAGGGAGAGAGAGAGGAAGAGAGAGAGAGAATCTTAAGCAGGCTCAACATTCAGCATAGAGCCCAATGATGGGCTCAATTCCACAACCCTAGATCAACCTGAGCTGAAATCAAGTGTCAGGTACCCAAATAACTGAGCCACCCAGCTGCCCATCACTCAACACTTGACTGGAGGTTCTGGCCAGCACAATAAAGCAAGAAAAGGAAATAAAAGGTATAATGATTAGAAAGAAGGAAGTAAAACTGACATATTCACAGATGATATGACCATGTATGCAGACAAATTTAAAGACTGTAACAATTACTAAGTGAATTCAGAAAGGATAGTGCATACAAAATCAATATACAAAACTTAATCGACTTTCTTATACCAGAAACAATTTTTAAAATGAAGATGATTAAAAACAGTATCATTAACAGTAACAAAGACTCAAATATTTAGGAATAAATCTACTAAAATATCTGTAAGAACTCAGTAATAAAAACTAAAAAGCACTGCAAGAAAAAATAAAGGCCAGTTAAATAATGGAAGAAAAGAACATACAGAAATAAGAGTATAGGAAAACGTAGGGTGCTTGGGTGGCTCAGTAGGTTAACTGACTTCAGCTTCAGGTTATGATCTCACAGTTCAGAGCCTGAGCCTCCCACTGGGCTCCACATTGCCAATGTGGAGCCTGCTTGGGATTCTCGCTCTCTCTTCCCCTCCTTCACTTGTGCTTTATCTCTCAAAACAAATAAACTTAAAAAAAAAAAAAAAAGACTATAGGAAAACTCAATATTGCTCAGGTAACTCTTCTCCAAGTTGATACATAGAGTCAACACAGTCCCAATTAAAACCTAGCAGCTTAAGTTACGGGAATTTACAAGTTAATATCTGTATGGAAAACAAAGATTACAAGAGTCAAAACAATCTAGAAGAGCCAACTGGAAGGATTTACATTACCAGACATCAAGATTTACTGTGAAGTTAGTGTAATTAAGTCAAGTTGGTATTAGCATAAAAACAGAAAAATAGACAAAAAAAACAAATACAGTTGAAAAAATATCCTCACATAAAGTAAACTAACTTAAGACATATATGGTGAATTGCATTTTGGTGGAAGAATGTTAGTCTTTTCAATAAATGTTTCTCAGTCGATGGCTATTAAAGGGCAAGAAAAAAGAAATCTTGACCTCCAATTTACACCATACCCCAAAATATTAATTTTAGATAACTGACCAATAAGTAAAAGGTCATATAATAAATATTCCAAAAAACATTTCCAGCTTTTAAAACAGGACATTAAAAAAAACTACAACAGGGGCGCCTGGGTGGCTCAGTTGGTTAAGCGTCCAACTGCGGCTTAGGTCATGATCTCACGGTTTGTGAGTTCGGGCTCTGTGTCGGGCTCTGTGCTGACAGCTAGCTCAGAGCCTGGAGGCTGTTTCAGATTCTGTGTCTCCCTCTCTCTCTGACCCTCCCCTGCTCACACTGTCTCTCTCAGAATTAAATAAAACATAAGAATTTAAAAAAAAATAACAATAAACAGATGTATGTAATAAGAGTTTCAAGTCACAAGAAACAAAAAAGTAAACAAAGAAATAGGAAAAACAACTTTAATAGCTAGAAATTTTAATACGCCTGTTGGGAATTAACAAATAAAACAGAAGAAAAAATAAGAATAATGAAGATCCAGGGGCATCTGGGTGGCTTAGTCGGTTAAGGGTCCAACTCTTGATTTCGGCTCAGGTCATGATCTCACAGTTTATGAGTTTAAGCTTCGCGCTGGGTTCTGCACTGACAGCCCAGAGACTGCTTAGGATTCTCTCTCTCCTCCTCTCTCTGCCACTCTCCCACTCGTTCTCTCTTTGTCTCTCTCTCTCTCTCAAAAAGAAACTTATAAAAAAGGAATACTGAAGACCTGAACACCAATAACCAACTAAACATTTACACAATATACCTAATAACTGCAGAATGTACATCCTTTTCAAGTGCACATGCAACACTCACTAGGTTATATCATATGCCAGTCTAGTCTGCAAATTAGAAAAGATTAAATTTGAAAAGTCTGAATTTGTTAAGAGTTATGTTCTTAAGAAGTATAAAACATTGATGAAAGAAACTGAAGACAGTGCAAGCAAATGAAAACATCATCCTCATAAATTGGAAGAATTATTAATGTGAAAATATAAATATTAGTCAAAGGTATCTACAGATTCAATGCAATATTCATCAAACTACCAAAGGCAGGGGCGCCTAGAGGGCTCAATCAGTTAAGCATCAGACTTCAGCTCAGGTCATGATCTCACAGTTTGTGGGTTAGAGCCCTGTGTTGAGCTCTGTGCTGACAGGTCAGACAGAGCCTGGAGCCTGTTTTGGATTTTGTGTCTCCCTCTCTCTCTGACCCTCCCCTGCTTGTTCTCCTTCTCCTTCTCTCTCTCTCTCTCTCTCTCTCTCTCTAAAATAAATAGGCATTAAAAAAAATTGTTTTAGGGGCGCCTGGGTGGCTCAGTTGGTTAAACAGCCAACTTTGGCACAGGTCATGATCTAATGGTCCATGAGTTTGAGCCCCGCATCAGGCTCTGTGCTGATAGCTCAGAGCCTGGAGCCTGCTTCAGATTCTGTGTCTCCCTCTCTCTGCTCCTCCCTGGTGCTCGCTCACTCTCTCTCACTCTCTCAAAAATAAAAATAAACATAAAAAAGAATTGATTAATTTTCCAAAGAAAATGGAGAAAACAATTTTATGCTTTATTTCTTGCTAGTGGAGAAATAAATAAAAAATGTTACTACATAGTAAAAAAAAAAAAAAGAACTGTTAAAAAAATAAAATTTTTTAAATATGGCTAATGTGATGTTTAAAGGGAAATGAGTATCTTAAATACCTGTATTAAGAAAGATGATGTGGAATCAATGATCTTCCTAAGTAGCTAGAAAAAGAAACCAGAGAAAGGAGAAGAAAGTAGTAATGAAGAGCAGAGAAAAATCAATAAAACCACAAGTTAGTTTTAGAAAAAGATCAATAAAATTTATATCTCTAAGTAGAATGATCAATATTGAAAGAAAAAAACACACACAAATTATCAATAGCACGAATAAAAGCCAGATATCACTACAGGTCTTATAGATACGAAGTGGAAAACGGATTACAATGATTTATACCAATGATTTTTTTTTTTTTTACCAAAACTAAAACAGAAAACATGAATTGTATCATACAAATATCTGTTCAACAAATCAAATTTTTCATTAAAAATTTATCCAAAAAGAAAACTCCAGGCCAAATCACTTACTGGTAAAGTCTGCCAACATTTAAGGAAAAAGTAATACCAATTCTATACAAACTCTTAATGAAAACAAAGAAGCAGGAAATACTTCCCAAATTATTTTATAATCGTTACTCTGATGCCAAAACTAGATGTATTACAAAAGGCAAATGTTCCTCAAGAACATAGCAAAACAACAGAACATGGAACCAGTAATACATAAAAAAGTCAGAAAATCAAAACCAAGAAGGGTTAATCCCAGGAATGCAGTTGGAAATGATATCTAAACACAATTTCTCACTATTCACATCCACACAGATTCTAGTTTTGCTTCTTCAACTTAAAATAAAAATGTATGGTTAGGGGCAAAATGTACAGTATATGAATCACATCTCAATAAAACTGTTTTTTAAAAAAAGTATACCTATTTTTAGAAGAAACACAAAAAATGTAAAACAATACCCCTAGATACCTGTTAGCATCAAAACAAACTTTTGTTGTCTTTACCTCTTATTCCTACTTTAATTTTGTTGGTTTCTACCAGATATTTGGCTACCCAAACATACTTTTATAGTTCACATTTGGCCAATTATATCTAATGCAATACCTCCCTAAACCATAATCAAATATTCAAGTACAGCAACAGCCAAGAAAAGTTACATAACATGAATTGCACAAGGGCAGAGAAAGTCTAATTTGAGTTTCTTGTCAATGGTAATGGGAACATCATGTTTTCAATAGAAATCATCAGTGAATAAGAATTTGGATCTACTTATCAGCAACTATTGTTTAAAAAAGGGCTCAGATATTTTTTATCAAATATAATTTCCTATAGTAATGACAAAGAAACATTGGCTGAGAGCTATGGTAATAGGATGCTACAGACTTAATGTACCTATTCTTCTGTTTCCTTACATTCCTCAAAGGCTAAACTAATGCTTGAGGAATGAAAGCTAAAAAGGGAACAGCAAGAAATACCAATTATTTTTTAGCCTCATCTACTTACGTTATTTGTCAGTTTAAGAAATTGGCTTTATAGGGGCGCCTGGGTGGCTTAGTCGGTTAGGCATCCGACTTTCGCTTAGGTCATGATCTCACGGTTTGTGGGTTCACGCCCCGCGTCGGGCTCTGTGCTGACTGCCAGCTCAGAGCCTGGAGCCTGTTTCAGTCTGTGACTCCCTCTCTCTCTGACCCTCCCCTGCTCACGCTGTCTCTCTCTCTCCTAGAAATAAATAAAACATTAAAAAAAAAAAGAAGAAATTGGCTTTATTATACATTTCCATCTAAAATAAAAGAGTCTTTTTCTAAAACTCCATTTTCTGGTGCATTATTTCCCTTAGTTTTTATTTTTATCACTTCTTTCATTAACTAGGATTTTTCTTTGATATGCTATTATTTAAAAAAAATTTTTTTTAAGTAGGCCCCATGCCCAATGTAGGCTTGAACTCACAACCCTGAGATCAAGAGTTGCATCATCTACTTACTGACTGAGCCAGCCAGGTGCCCCTTAAAATGTCTTAATTAGCCTCTAGGTTAATCTTAAAACCACTTTGGTATACATTTCATAAAATATTTTTTTGTACTGATCGCTAACTGCTAATATTTGGAATATATTCTAATTAGTTTGTTGGAATATAGCTATATTTCCTTTAAGTGTATGTTGGTTTCCATTATTCACTATTATTTATAAAGAATTAAAAGCAGAAAAAAATGACTTAAAACTTAAAAGCAATGTTCAGAGAATGAAGCCTATTTTGCAAAGTATACCACAATAATCTGTAACTGTCATAGAAATTTCCTGGTAATATGTTAAAATATAAAATGCTGCTTTATGAATCCTTAACAAAACAAGATATAAAGTCATTATACTGCACTTACTTATATATTTCTCTTCTCCTTACAGAGGTATTTTAGGAGTAATTCAGCCAAAACATAGATAAAACAGATATGTATTAGATTTGTTAACTTATGAGAAATTCTGGAATTTTTAACTTGTTCATGTCAAGTTTTCTAGTCTAAATGTATTCCATCACTTTTCTGTTTACATATTACTATATCATCTGACTTCACTGCAACTTCATTTACACATTCAACATTTTCCAAAAGAAAGAGACAACTCTTTGCCTCAAAAGCTCTTCATCCGAAGAGAAAGGAAATAAGGTGGACAGATATAAAACACTACATAAAGTGTTGTAGGAACTGTAACAGAATACACAGGGTAAAGGACAGGACTGTGTACTACACAGGTACACCACATACACCTACCTTAATTACCAACTGGACATTCGGGAAAACGGAGCAATCAACCTGAATTTGAGATTTCCAACTGAGCAACTAGGTATAAAGAATGTAACCCTACGCACCAAGATAGAGAATAAAAGTAAGTTTGAAAGGAAAGGGGATTTTTTTTTAATATTTATTTTTAAGAGACACAGAGAGAGTATGCGCACACAAGCAGGCGAGGGAGGAGGGGACACAGAATCCGAAACAGGCTCCAGGCTCTGAACTGTCAGTGCAGAGCCTGATGTGGAGCTCAAACCCATGAACCATGAGATCATGACCTGAGCCGAAGTCAGACATTCAACAAAACTGAGCCACCCAGGCACCCTAGGAAAGTGGATTTTAGATATCTGGAACATAATACAATTAAAATGAAGAGTCATAGTAATCAGCTTCATATATGAGGAATTAAGAATGATTTCTTGGTTTGGGATTTGAGAGGCTGGGTGTACAGTCTCAGAATTAACAGTGTAGCACATATGGAAGAAAAACAGCTTTGGAAGAATGATGAATTCAGTTTGGTACATAATGAATCTGAGTTACCAATGAGACACCAGATTGAGATATCATATAGGCGGCTAGATTTCGGAAGGCTAAGGAAAACACTGTGTGCTTTTGTTAGAGATTTCAAAGTCATTTACGCATAAAGCGTACATGATGCCCAGATGTAAGGTATATAAGATACAAAGGGGGTTGGAGATCAAGTTTCTAAACCCAAACATTTAAGAACTATTTAGAACTATCAGAAATTGGAGAACATAAAGAGGAATGTAGCAGATTCTTGAAAAGGCCGAGAAGTAGGAGAAAAGCTGGAAGTGTTCACTTTGTGCCATATGTACACTTTTGATTAGTGTGCTTTCCTGTATATATTTTAATAAAAATAAAGTTCCTTTTAAAAAAGAAAGAAAAAGAGTTTCACAAGAAGAGTTACCAAATATTGTGAAGAGGTTAAATAAGATAGAAGCAGAAGGGGGAAAAGTCCACTGAATTTATCAAGTAAGAAAGAAGTTAGCAAAAGACTACCATAGATAAAGGATCTGAAGGGTAAAGATGGCCTTTCCTTTCATTCTGTATCATTATTTTGAATTTTCTAATCTCATGCATAGTGTTCTACTTTGAATTCTTACCCAGCAGAATAAAGTAATTTTCAAACATCTGAATATTCAAAGTTTACCTCAAAAGCAGCATTTCAGAAGTTACTTTCTTAAGATATACTAACCAAACCAAATGAGTAAATCAAAAAGATGACAACAGGTCCAGAAAATAGATCCAACCCTGGAAAGGAGTAAAGTTAAGTCACATGATGACAGGCAGCCAGGCAGCAGGCCTGAAGCACACTCAGCCCAGCAAGGGGACTCTGGAAGGAAGACTTCAGAAAACAGTGGTATTAGGCTGCTTACCATGAAGGAGTTAAAAACAAACAATACAAAACAACACAACACAACACATCCACAGAGGATATAATAAAGGAAAAAAACAGTGAAAACAAAAACAAAAACAAAGGTAATTCCAATGGAGAAAACTTGATAAGAAAGGGAATGAAAGTACTGTATGTTCCTGGCTCTACAACAAATAATCCTCAATATAACACTGTTACTGCTTTGCAAATTTGGAATCACCTACAAAGCACTAAAGTGCTCATTAAGGTTACTAGACTCTCTGTAAATGTTCATCCTGATATAAAAATACACATGCTTAACACTAAGAGGTGAAAGCAAGAGGTAGCTAAAGAGAATCTTGGAAAAGGTACATTAATCCTAGAAAGTGAGAAATCAACAAATATTGCCTACGGTTTCTGGAACAAGAACTAGTTATAATATACTACCTTAAGGTACAAAGACATCCAGCGCAGTAAAATGAATAAATATGAAAGAAGAGGAAAGGAAACAGTGGTATAGGTGAACTAGGCATTGAACTACAAGACGTTAACAGTCAAAACTAACTTTCTCTGGGAGAAAAGGACTGAAGTCAAAAGGATAAAACTTCTCATTGTAACTGTTTTTGCATTTTAAGCTCTTCTTTGTTATCTCTGATTTTTAAACCAATGTATATGAAATATCTGGGGAAAAATTTAAGAGAATATTTAGGAAATAAGGAAATCAAAGTAGCATGGCTATTCTTAAGAGTGAGGAGCAGGGGCGCCTGGGTGGCTTAGTCGGTTAAGCGTCCGACTTTCGCTTAGGTCATGAGCTCGCGGTTCGTGGGTTCGAGCCCCGCGTCGGGCTCTGTGCTGACTGCCAGCTCAGAGCCTGGAGCCTGTTTCAGAGTCTGTATCTCCCTCTCTCTCTCTCTGACCCTCCCCTGCTCACGCTGTCTCTCTCTCTCCTAGAGATAAATAAAACATTAAAAAAAAAAAAAAAAAGAGTGAGGAACAGAAAAGAGTAGCTGCTGATGGTCAAATATCAAAGGAGAACAAAAAGTAATAATGATAATAAGCGAAATCATAATTCTGAAGCTACCAGAGGGGGCAAACAGTGATAATACCAAAGAAAGAAAAGGAAAACAAAGGAGCAAGGTGTTCGCCCCAGGCTGTAGGATGGACAAGGACAGGATCAGAGGTACAAGTATACAGTATAAAAAATCTAAAAATACCAGGGAATATGATCAGAGATGGGTACCATTAACAGTTTACACCTTCAGAGACAGACTAGTTTGAGATACTAACAAGGTTTAATTCGCATGAGATCATGAGAATGGAGTACTGCTGTAAAGTGTAGATGACACTACAGAGTCAAATGTACTAAGAAACCTTAATCTGTCTTTAGGTGAGTTCTTCACCTGGATAAGAACATAACTTCATGAAAATGTCAGAAAAAAGAGTTTAGAGGAAAAACCAAGTTAGACGCCAAAAATTCTCAACTAATAATATAGGAATAGGCAAGAAAAGAACAGCAGAGGACAACAGGAGGGACTGAGGATGTAAGCTGTATCATATTAATCTTTTTTTTTTTTTTTACAAATAGTTTATTGTCAAATTAGTTTCCATGTATCATATTAATCTTAAAAGCATAGGATTTTTGGTTTTGTATCAGGATAATAAAACACTATGGAAGTAGCAATGTAAATACTAGGGTGGATGTGAAGTAATACCTTTAGGAAAGGCAACATTCAATGAAGGTAAAGAACAGAAGGAAACAAGCTATAGAAAACCCAACTTACAAGGGACAGCGAAATTTGGAAGGAGCCTATAAAAAGCAGTGGAAGGCAGTCAGCTAAAAAACTAGAATTAGTAAAACAAAAATATGTAAGAAAATATCTTCTGGCAGTATGACAATTTTGAATATAATCAAGTCTATAAAATACCAATTTATAGGAAATGCAGAGAACAGAGGGCCACATTAAATTACACCATGAAAAGGTGATCCGCAAAATCTAGATTGTGGGAAACTATAAACAACATAGTTAAAAAAGAAAAAAGAGAAGAGATGCAGGAAAAATACAGATTGAAACTATACAGTCACAATGTGTGGACCTTATCTGGATCCTAGTTTTTAGAAAATACGCAACACCATTTTAAAAAGCCATTTAGGATATATCAGACAATCAGAACTTTGATTGCTTGCTGAATATGTAAAGATATTAAGAAATTATAATTTTTTATTTTTAAAGCTTTTTTATTTTTATTTTTGAGAGAGAGAGAGAGAGAGAGCAGGGCATTGGCTGAGAGGGAGACAGAGGATCCAAAGTGGCTCTGTACTGTCAGCACAGAGCCCAATGCAGGACTCGAGCTTACGAACTATGAGATCACAACCTGAGTCAAAGTCAGATTGCTTAACTGACAGAGGCACCCATATGCTCCCAGGAATTGCAATTTTTTTAATTTAAAAAAGTGTCCTTATATTTTAGAGGTTAATGCTGAAATATTAATGGAAGAAATTATGTGGTTATCTATAATGTGCTTTAAAATAACACAGTAATGGAGAAAGTAGATGGCATAGAAATGGCTACAGGTAGTAAGAGCTACTGAAGCTGAGTGATTAGTATGTAAGAGTTCATCACCATTATGTCTACTTTTGTATGTTTAAAATTCTCCCTAAGAAAATGGGAGAATCCTTTTTTAAAGGATGTTTGTTATATTTCATCTAGCATTTCCTAAATACAGTGTTTTCAGGTTATTAAATCAGAAAGTTTCAGGAAATGAAATCCCAGATTTTGTTTTATATTTTACAATTCATCTCTGATGTGCACTTAAAAGCAAAGGTTGTTCATAAAATTTACTACAGATTGTTTTAAAGATTCTAATCTCTAAATATAGTACAAGTGGTATTAGGTACTGGCAGGTTTCTAAAAATGAACTTAAAAAAGAAACATGTAAAACTGAAATTTTAGCTGAGAGTAAGATAACAGGGCATTTGACTCCTCCTTGCCTGTTTTATAGGAGAAGTATACTAAATAACTTTGGGCTTTTTCATAAAAGTGAATATTTAAGTATTTATGTCAAAAAATTTTAAGTTAGCCATTAAAAGAAAAGATTTATAAGATCCTTAAATCTATAAGGCAGAAAAGCTTCAAGAAGAAAGTAAAGAAAATTAAAAGCGAAGTAAAATAGCAAAAAATGTTTAAGTCCAAATGTCAACAAGTACAATATATGAAAACAAGACAAACCCACTTTCTAGAAGACAAAGAACATCAAACTGGATTTTCTTTTTTTAATTAAGGTATACAGTGCTTAGAAGAGATACAAAACCATACAAAAAAGGTAACCAAAAAAAAAAGGACATTTTTGTCAAAGTGACAGGTGCCAAATGGTACTAATCCTTATTGATCATAAGCCAAACTACAAACTAAAAGAGAACTACAAAATAGACATAAATAAAAAGAAACCCTAATGAAAACAGGAACAAAAGACATGAATATGTCAATAAACATAGAAGAAGATGGTAGATCTCACTTGTAATTAAGTAAATGCAAATTAAGGTAGGATATCACATTATACCCATCAGGTTGCCAAATTAAGGAGTCCGAATATACCAAGTATGAAGGAGAGGATGAAGAGCAGAAGAACCCTTTAAACAACTGGTTTTAGTGAGCAATTAGGCTACATTTAATTAATCTGAAGATATAACTATTCTACAAACCAGAAATTTCATTTCTAGTTATAACCCTAGAAAAATGAATGTGATACTGCATAATGGTTATAGTAGCATTATTTGTAAGAACCAAAAAATACAAATAGAGCTTTGGTTTGACAGCATATACTAAAATTAGAACAATACAGAGAAAATTAGCATGGCCCCTGTGCAAGCATGACACACAAATTTGGGAAGTGCTCCATATTTGGGGGGAAAAAAGAGAGAGAGACAAACCAAGAAACAGACCCTTAACTATAGAGAACACACTGATTATTCACAGAACGGGGGGGGAGGGGAGGTGAAATAGGTGAAGGGGATTAAGAATGTACTTATCATGGGAGGAGGGGCAAGATGGCAGAGAAGTAGGGAGCTCCGTACCTGCACTCGCGCCCAGGCATCACACGGAAAAGATCTGAAGCCATAGGAAACCATACCAAACCCAAGAGATTGGGAGAGAAAGAAACAAGCCAGAATACACAAGGTGGAGAGTCCCAAATATCACTACAAATAGGAAAATAAAATAACCAAGGTCCCAACAAGAGAGACCAAGAGATACCATTCAAAAAACACTCTCTGAAAGGATAGGCCCTGGACAGTCAAAGAGTCTTCTTGAATACAGCAGTGCTCATAGATACAGAGAGCATAACAGGTGTTTAAAATCAACAAGAGCCAGATAGCTAACTAAAATGACAAAACGAAAGAGCGCTCCTCCAAAGAAACTCCAAGAAGAAATGACAGCTAATGAACTGCTCAAAACAGATATCAGCAGCATAACTGAACAAGATTTTAGAATAATAATGGTAAAATTAATAGCTGGGCTTGAAAAAAAACATAGGGGACATCAAAGAAACTATGGCTACAGACAGAATGGAAAATAAAAACAGGCATGAATAATTTAAAAATGCGATAGATGAGATACATAATAAATTAGAGGTCTCCAGTGCACGGATGGAAGAGGCAGAAAGGAGAATAAGTGATTTAGAAGACACCATTATAGAAAAACAAGAAGCTGACAAAAAAAGAGACAAACTGATCCAGGAACATGAAAGAAGA
>NW_024080683.1:3991201-4008224 GCF_003009895.1 Hyaena hyaena | reverse complement strand
TGTTCATAGCAGCACTCTCAACAATAGCTAAAACATGGAAAGAGCCTAAGTGTCCATCAATGGACGAATGGATCAAGAAGATGTGGTTTATCTACACGATGGAATACTACATGGGAATGAGAAGAATGAACTCTGGCCATGTGTAGCAACATGGATGGACCTTGAGGGTGTTATGCTGAGCAAAATAAGTCAGGCAGAGAAGGACAAATGTCATATGTTTGCACGTATAGGAGGATTAGGAGGAACTTAACTGAGGAACAAGGGGAAGAAGAAGGGGGGAAATGGTGGGGGAAAAGGAGAGAGGCAAACCATGAGAGACTCTTGAATGCTGACAAAAACTGAGAACTGATGGATGTAGGGGGGAGGGTATGGAGGAGGGCACTCGTGGGGATGAGCACTGGATGTTATGTGGAAACTAATTTGACAATAAACTATTTGTAAAAAAAAAAAAAAAAAAAGAATGTACTTATGATGAGCACCGAGTAAGGTATAGAATTGTTGAATCACTATATTGTATATCTGAAAATAATATAACATTGTATGTTAACTATACTGTAATTAAAATGAAAACCTAATAAAATAAAATAATAAAACAAAACAAATAACCTAAATGTTCATCCGTAGGAAAAAAATGGTTGGGGCACCTGAGTGGCTCAGTCGGTTAAGCGTCCAACTTTGGCTCAGGTCATGATATCACAGTTTGTGGATTCAAGCCCCATGTTGGGCTCTGTCTTGACAGCTAGCTTGGAGCCTGGAGGCTATTTCAGATTCTGTATCTCTTTCTTTCTCTGACCCTCCCCTGTTTATGCTGTCTCTCTCTCAGAAATAAATTTTAAAAACATTTTAAAAAATGGTATATAAATTGGAAAGTATTCACACAATGAGAATATTATACATCAATTTTAATGCATGATCTAGAGCTATACATATGAACACACAGAAAAATGAATGTCATAAAGATAAGCGAGGTTTAAACTTTTTTAAATTTACATTTATATTTGAGAGACAGAAACCGAGCACAAATGGGAGAGGGTCAGAAAGAAAGGGAGACACAGAATCCAAAGCAGGCTCTAGGCTATGAGCTGTCAGCAAAGAGCCCGATGCAGGTCTCAAACTCAGAAACCGTGAGATCATGACCTGAGCCCAAGTCAAACACTCAACTAAATGAGCCACCCAGGCGCCCCAAGATAAGTGAAGTTTAAAAAGCAAGTTGTAGATTGATATTTATGTGTGATACAATTTATTTAAGGTTTAAACTCATAGTTTAATACTACTATATTATTTATATATTATAAATAAACTACTATATTATTTATATTTTTATTTACATATTTGTAAATTAAGTATATATTTATATTAGTACTATATTATTTATATATTTCATAAATATATTACTTTTACATTTATAACTAATATTATATATTACTATATATTTACTGTATCACATATATATGTATATAGTAAAAGTTTAAAACATGCATGAAAATGATACTAACTTCAGGCTAGTGGTTACCTCTAGTGAGGTAACAGAAGAGAAACAGGAATAGGAATAGATGGGCTTCAACTGTATCTACAATGTTCATTTCTCAAGAAAATAAGATCCAAAGCAAAAAGCAGCCAAATACCTTTAAAAGTGGATGAAAAATATAGGCAAGTAAATTATTTCATTTTCCTACTTTCCTATATGTTAAGAATATTTTTTTTTAATGTTTTTAAATACTGAAATGAAAACAAAGAAGAGCATAGCCTTTGGTTTAGGATCCAAGTTTGAAATGGAACTGGGTTTGAATTCTGTCCCTTGTCATGTTACTTTGAAGTCCGTTTAATTTTTCTGCACTCAGTTTCCCTCATTTCTTAAAACAAAGAATACTAATAATGGCCACAACTTCTGAGGATTACTGTAATGATTAAATGCAATAATCCACCTGAACTAATCCCACCCAGAGACTAACACTTTCCCTTTTCTTCGTACTTTATTAGACAATGTTAGAGCTTTTCTTTCTCTTTTCCTTTTTCTTTTTTTTTTCTCCCAATCATATAGGCATTGAGATTGAAAAAAGTATGGCAATTCATATATGCTGAAAACTAAAACTGCTGAAAAATGAAACTTCTCATTGAAGTTTAGTCACACTATCCCCAAAGACATAATGTTTTAATTTAAATATTCCTGGAAACAAAACCTCATACAGGATTCAAAAGTAAGAAGCTAGTATAAATAGCATAATATCTCAGAATTATCCCACCCCAGGGATGAGCTGTAGTGTTTGTACAATAGCAACCTCTGAGAGTAAGCGGCTGAGGGCTACACCCAGGAGTGCTCATTTCATGGCACTTCTGGCCAGTCAGAGCGCTGGAAGTATGGCTTCCTACATTTCCAAGAAGAGTCAGTTAGTTAGCGATGCAAATACTAACTCAAGCACACTGAAGGTCCCAGGGGATAAAGGTGGATCAGTGACAGCACCATCTATAGCCATGCTATGCAATGATGCTATTATTAGAGAGAACAAAAGGAGAAAAGGAGATGATGTGGTCTAGGCTCTATTGACTAGTTGGTCTAGAACTTGTTCTTCCTTCAACTTCTGCTTGAAAACTAATTTTAATTACACAAATTACATGTAAACTGATTTAATTTTTATGCTCTTTAGAGACCAAACATTCTTCTTTTGCCAAAAATGGAATGTACTCGTAACACGGTATGAGAAAAATGAATTCTAGACACAAAATTATTTAAACTTTTTTTGTTTTATTTATTTCTGAGAGAGAGAGAGAGAGACAGCATGAGCAGGGGAGGGTCAGAGAGAAAGGGAAATACAGAATCTGAAGCAGGTTCCAGGCTCTGAGCTAGCTGTCAGCACAGAGCCTGAGGCAGGGCTCAAACCCACAAACCGCGAGATCATGACCTGAGCTGAAGTTGGACACTCAACCAACTGAGCCACACAGGCACCCCAGGAAAAAAGGTTTTAAAAAGAGATAGCTTTTTAAGTATTTTTTATCTCATATTCCCACCATCTAATCCATTATGCTGCTATTTTGTTTGAATATAAACATTAGATTAAAAATGTCATAAAGTCAGAAATGGCAGAGACTAATTATAGTAAGCACATTTAGTATGAAACCATGAGTTTGAGCCCCATGCTGGGCTCTGCGCTGACAGCTCAGAGCCTGGAGCCTGGTTCAGATTCTGTGTCTCCCTCTCTCTCTCTCTCTCAAAAATAAACATTAAAAAAATTTTTTTAAGCTATAATAGTAAAAAAGGACTAATGAAGAAGTGTCTAGGATAACATAAGAATCTCACTTATTAGATAAGACATGTGTATCTCCTAAAAACAAGATTAAATGCAAAAGAAGTTGTTTTTTTTAATGCATATCCTGTTAAATTCTGTGTGAATGTATATGATAGGCATTTAAAAGTTCTTACGAGATTTTTTTTTTTTTTTTTTGCATAGCTTGTAATTCAAACTATCCACTAGAAATAGTATACAGGGGAAAAAAAGAGAAGTTAGTCCTTATTTTTTAATTGAATTCTCCTTATTGTTGGTGAAGATAGCTAGGTATATTTGTTGTCCACGTATATTTCTTTATGAACTGTCTCTGGCTTTTTCCTATTTTTCCTTTGTCATATTTGTCTTTTTTATAATATATCAAAGCTCTTAATATATCTGTCACAAAGGTAATAAGAATAAATTTACCCACCATATATTAAAATTTACTACAGGGGCGCCTAGGTAGCTCAGTCGGTTAAGCATCCAAGTTTTGATTTTGACTAGGTCATGATCTCACAGTCATGAGAATGAGCCCCACATCAGGCTCTGTGCGGAGAGCGTGGAGCCTACTTGGAATTCTCTCTCTCCCTCTCTCTGTGTCCCTCCCCTGCACACGTGCACTCTTGATAGATAGATAGATAGATAGATAGATAGATAGATAGATAGATAGATAAAAATAAACCAACTATAAAAAGCTGTAATTAGTATTGGCATACACATAGATCAGTGAACCAAAACAGCATCCAGAAATATGCAAGTACATATGGGAACTTACGGTAATACTGAGGACATTTCAATACAGGAGAAAAAGGATATTTGTTTACAAAAGGCACTGGAATAACTGACAGTACAACCAGAGAAACCACGCTAAACCTATACTTTATATAAAAAAATGATCTATGAATAAATATTTAACAACATATTTACAAAATAAAGTAATGAAAATACTGGAAGAATCTTTAAGAGGACTTTTACCTGGAACAAAAAACTTTGCTATACAAAATGGGAAACCCCAAACACCTATAACAAAAGTCACAGAAATTGGCTGTATGAATCCATACTTTGGCTAATAAAGTGTTTTTTATTAACACTTGAATTATTTTTATGTTTTTATTTATTTTTGAGAGAGGCAGAGCATGAGGGGGGTCCCTCATGGGTCTACACATTAATGACAATGAAGTCATTCAAGTTTTCTAAATGTACAATAAGGAAAATGATCTATTATATTAAATTTTCAATTTCTCTAGAGAAAAGGAATGATAAACAAAACCAAAAGATATAGACCAAGAGAAAATATCTGAAATTCATTTATCAAAAAATGATACATCATCAAAATAAAAAGCTTTTTCACCCATGAGGATTTTAAGAAACAAGACAGATGAACATAAGGGAAGGGAAGCAAAAATAATATAAAAACAGGGATGGGGACAAAACATAAGAGACTCTTACTATAGAGAACAAACAGGGTTACTAGAGGGGTTGTGGGAGAGGGAATGGGCTAAATGGGTGAGGGGCATTAAGGAATCTACTTCTGAAATCACTGTTCCACTATATGCTAACTTGGATGCAAATTAAAATATAAGTAATAAAATGTAAAAAAAAAAAATTATAGTAACTGAACCAAGTTTTGAACTCAAATAGTTTTTTACCTAGAATTTAAGATTTTATTTTAAAATTTGTTAACCAACTGACATTTTCTAGAGTGATATGAAACTAAATATGTATTGATATGTATAATAAAAAATATTTTGGTGTGGTTAATTCTAATTTATAGTTCATCATATGCAAGATAAAAGTGTAATTTTAGCTTATGTAGTAAATATTATACAAAAACTAAAAAAAAAAAAAAAAAAAAAGTCAGCAGCTTAACCAACTGAGCCACCCAGGCACTCCAACTTTGGTGTGTTTGTAATCCATCCATTTTAATTCTTTCTATCCCCCAAAATCTTTTATATATGCATACCTTTTCCAAACCTAACATCTAAGCAAAAAGCTATACAAAAAATAAAGACTGATGACTACATAAAATTATAAACATCATAATCACAAGTTTTTTAAAAGTTGAGAAAAAAAACATGCTACAAAATTTTAATATAATCAAGTAGGTTTAATATAGTCAAAATAATAAGAAAACAGACAAAGAAAATGAATAGGCATTTCACAAAATGAGTACAAGCATTCCTTAAAATGGAAACACGGTGGTCAACATCATTAATAATCAGAGAAAGTTAAATGAGATGAGATATTGTTTCTTTCCTATCTGATTGGCAAAGATTAGTAAGACTGGCAACACCCAGTGTTGGTAATGATATGAAAAAAATAAGAATATATAAGAATCTGTTCTTTTAAAAAAGATAAGAGTAATGGATGCATATCTAAGAAGTCCATGCAATACTTTATAACAATGAAACATTTTTAAATAACATTAAAGGAATCTGATCAGGTATGGCATACTTAAGTCAATAAAATACTATGAAGATATTAAATAATGTCCATGGCTTACATTATATATCCTTAGCATTATATCCTGTGCGTAGCACAAAATGAACACTGAATAAGTGTTTACAGAATGACTGATTACATTCATGATTTAATAACTGATTAAATGCTGACTGACTGGTTAGGTATGTAAGTGAGTGACTAGGCAGGCCCACTGAGTGATATAAGTGGCTGACTGACCAGCTGAATGAATGAGTGACCAATGGAATGAGTGAATGACAGACTGAAATAAGTGAAAAAAGGACTGGACAAATAAATTGACGAATGAATGAATCTCTAATCACTGAAATGGAAAGATCTCCACAATACATTGCTGAGTTAACAGGCTCAAATTAGAATAAGCAGGATGACTCTATTCATGTCACTATTTAGAAACATCCAGAAAGATATTAAAACTTGTTAAGCAAGTTCTGTCAATCAAAAGAATCACTTGCAATTCTTTTCCCCCCTTTTATTGATGAATGTAATTTTTAAATGACCACTTTCATTCACTTGAATTTTTCTGTTTGAAGAGATACTATTCAAAGCTTATATACTACTATTGCCTCCTAGAACAGTTATAAGATGTAGGCAAATATACATTTCTTAAAACAACATTATGATTCTTTCACATAAGAAGCAAGGGATCTAAAATGCCTAATACTTAGTCAATTTTGAGACTGGTAAAGAACAGAAGAACAGCTACACATTTAACAGATACTAAAACAATCATTTTATCTGGGGTAGCCAGGTAAAATGTACACAGAAGTACATATACAACAGGCAACAATTTAAAAGTCCTCTTGAGAATAAAAAAAAAAAAGAAAAGAAAAAACAGGGAAGGGGGCAAAACATAAGAGACTCTTAAATACAGAGCACAAACTGAGGGCTGTGGAGGGCAGGAGGCAGTGGGGAGGGAGGGGCTAAATAAATAAGAGACATTAAGGAAGACCATTGTTGGGATTAAGACTGGGTGTTATATGTAGGGGTGAATCACTGGAATCTACTCCTGAAAACATTTTGCACTATATGCTAACTAACTTGGATGTAAATTAAAAATAAATAAATTTTTAAAAATAAAATAAAAGTCCTCCTGAGAAACCTGACATCATGAATTATATATGAAGAGAAAGGTGAGAAAAAAAAATTATTTTACAAATTTATCCCCTCTCCTATTCTGAGTCTTAGGAAAGTTTTTAAACTACTCCTTAGAATCATGCTTAATGATAACTGCATAGAAAAAGGTAGATTTAAAATTTATAAAACACAGAGAAAAAAATGTGAATAAAGATGGGGGAAAGTGCTTCAAATCAATCTTTAAAAGTTAGGAAGTGTCACCTTTAAGATCTCCTTTGAAAACTACCATATTCCAAGCCTCTATCACAACCATTTAAAGATTTTTTTTTATTAATTTTCAGAGGTGATGAGTTTGCCTATAGAAAATGAAGTTGTATAGGAAATTTAACTAATTTTCCTAGTGAAATATTTAACACTATCTTTTGCTACTGACATTCAAACAAAAATCTAAGTTACTGAAATCAGTATGAATTTAAGTTCATAATGATTTTAAAAATACTACCATGTCAGAAGAACATTATTTCAGATATTCCTGTGAAATAACTATAAAGATTATAATGCATCAGATAAAAAATAAAATTAAGCACTTACAGATAAACAAGCAAAGAATGAGGAATACATAAATACAGAAATTCTGTGGACACTGAAGCATTTTTCTGTTTTGGATGAATTTTCACTTCCTCAATCTCCTATCATAAATTAGACAGATTTACACTACAGTTCATTATTTTCTTCTCTGGGTCATTCCCTAGTCCTAAAATCTTCTCCTAACAAACCTTGCCATGTTAAATGTTTGTGAAAACAATGTATCAGAACTTCAGGGGATTCAATTTTCAAATGGACTATCCTGTGGACTGCTTTTATGAAATGGCAAACTTCTCATCATATGCAGATTTAATACAGATAAACCATATTGTTAGTTTTTAACAATTCAAAACCAAGAATAGATTAATAACAACATACTCAAAAGTTAACAAATACTCATTCATCAAATACAAAAAATAACACCTCAAAATAACACCAAAAAGTAAAAATAAAAACAGAAAACCAAGATTAAATCCAAGTGTAAAAAAAGAGTAAAGAAGGGAAGAAAAATAAATTGAATAAAGTAATTAAATTAAATAATATGCACAAAGATCTGCTTATATCCCTAAACTGTTGACTTACTCATTTTACTTTCAAACACTAGAATACCTTCCATATGCTAAACATTGTACAGAACCTCAAAATAAAGAAATTGATAGAACTATTCCCTGACCTAGAAATCACAGTAGTTTCACAGAGGCCACTGTTGGAACAAAACAAAGGCTGGAAACAGACTCAACCATATACATAGTTTAAAACATTAGCAATTCCCACAGCAAAGATGGATTATTTGATGATAGTGTTAGACCAATCATGAGGGGAAAAAGTTGGATCCCATTTTATACCTTGCACTAATATAAATTCCAGGTGGATCAAGAAAGCATGGAAAGCTTCAAAATATAATTTCAGGGTAGAGTTCTAAGTATTTTTTTAAAAAGTAATAAAAGCGGGGGTGGCTGGGTGGCTCAGTCAGTTAAGTGGTCGGACTTCGGCTCAGGTCATGATACTGCAGTTTGTGAAACAGAGGCCCGCATCAGGCTCTGTGCTAACAGCAAAGAGCCCAGAGCCCGCTTTGGATTTTGTTCCTTCCTCTCTTTCTGCCCCTCCACCAGTCACACTTACTCAAATCCAACTCCTGGTTTTGGCTCAGGTCAAGATCTCACCATTTCATGGGTTCAAGCCCTGCATTAGGCTCCTCTGTGCTGACAGTGCAGAGAGCCTGCTTGGGATTCTGTCTCCTCTCTCTCCGCCCCTCCCCAACTCACACTGTCTCTGTCTCTCTCAAAATAAATAAATAAACTTTAAAAAATAAATACAATTAAAAAATTTACGCATGACCAAAAAAAAAAAAAAATCACACTTCAAACAGAGTCAAAAAGATAAAAAGACAACCTGGGGAAAATATTTTACAATTTATTTCACAAACACAGAGCTATTTTCCTTAGTGTAGAAAGAATTCTCATAAATCAAAGGAAAAGGTCAACAATCCAACAGAAAATGGGCCAGGATACGAGTGAACAGTTCTCAGAAAAGGAAAGTTTAAGGCAAACTAAAATTATAAGATTCCATTTTTTACATCTCAAATTGACAAAGATCAAACTATCTGAAAACAGGTGTAGAAAAGTATAAACTGGCATTTCTATTAAGATCAATTCAACTGTATTTATCGAAATGATTAACATATACACTTTTGAATCAGCAATTCCTCTTCTATTTATATAGTTACATACATGTAAATTAATCTATGCGCTAAGATATTTAACACTTCTTGAATCTGAAAACACTTCTTCTAAAATACTTCTGAATTCTACTTAAATGTGTCACTGTTCAAAAGTTGATAAAAAGGGAATAAAAAGAAGTGACGAATGCAGACTACTCTTTCAAAGAGTTTTAAAAGAGAATGGAAAATGGGATAGTAGCTTGAATATGGAGTCAAGTAGTGGTATAAAATAGGAATTGGCAAACTCCAGCTCACAGGTCAAACTGGCCAGTTGCCTGTTTTCATAAAGACACCTTTACAAGTCCATTCATTTACGTATTGTCTCTGGCTGCCTGTGTACCACAAAGGCAGAGCTGAGTAACTGCTACAGAGAGAGTCTTGACCACACAGCCTAAAATACTTATTATTTGGTCCATAACAGAAAAACATTGCCACCTCATTTGTTTATTCCAAAGGCTTAAAATGTATTTTAAGGGGTACCTGGCTGTGCCTCAGTGGGTTGAGCGGCCGACTTCAGCTCAGGTCATGAGCTCCTGGTTCATGAGTTCAAGCCTCACATTGGACCCACTGCTGTCAGCACAGAGCCCGTTTCAGTTTCTCTGTGTGTGTCTCTCTCCCCCACCCCCACCACTTGTGATCTCTCAAAATAAATAAAACATCAATAAATAAATAATAAAGTTTATTTTAATGAGTTGATGCTGCACATACTGCTCCATTTCTCAGAAAAACTCCAAAGATAATCAGAGACAAATCAAACATGGTACGCCAACAACAACAAAAAATGCACAGCATAACTACCTAAGATAGGCAAGGCTAAGAGTTACTGTCCAACCTTCAGCACATAGCAACTCTGTTCCCAAGATAGTACTAGGCCTGTCAAGAGAAGCTGTGAACAGCCACAGCATAGACACAGCATCGTAGATTCCTGTGCCAATCCCTGTTTTATTTTATATTTTTGAGAGAGAGAAAGTGTGCACAAGCAGGGAGGCCAGTGGGAGGGAGGGAGAGAAACGGGGGGGGGGGGAGAGAGAGAGAGAGAGAGAGAGGGAGAGGGAGAATCTTAAGCAGGCTCTACGCTCAGCATGGAGTCCAACACAGGGCTCGATCCCACAACCCTGGGATCATCTCCTGAGCCGAAATCAAGAGTCAACCAACTGAGCCACCAGGCACGCCCAACCCATTTTAAATCACTGATTCTCAGTCTTGTCCTCAAACTAACATCACAGACACCACCTGGGAACTTGTTAAAGATAAAAATTCTTGGGTCTCATTTTAGAACTGCTGAGACAGAAACTCTGAGAGTGGTAGCCAGCAAGGTATGTTCCAATCAGCCCTCTAGGTAATTATGATAAGAACCACCAGTTAGGGAATAATTCGAGTATAGCCAAGAAACAGGTGAGGACCCTTCTGGTTGTGTTCACGTATTTAAAGGGCATTGAAGAGACTTAATGAAAGCAAAAAGGCCTCAACAAAGTTGTCAGGGGAGGTTTAAAGGCAAGTAAGGAAAATGCTATTGAAAACTGAATAAAAGGGAGACCCTTGTTATATAGTAGTGTAAAGTTTGGCAAAACTATCACCTACAGTAACATGGGAAATGTAATATATACTTAATGAGTTAAGGAAATTCTAGGTAGAATGTTGAAGCAGCTGGTTTTTTCTAGCTGTCTTTATAATTAAGAGATTAGAGAGGTGAACTAAAGAATGAGCACTTTCGGGGTGCAATTTCAAGGAAGGGCTCAGAACACCTTCTCAGCCAACCAAGTGTTCTTAAAGTAAAGGGCTTCCCAGCAAAGATTAAATCTACAGCGGGATTATAAGATCTACTGTTAAAACCTCAGAAAGATCTAAGCATCTCATTGATCCTTTCAGACAAAAAATTTTCTAAGGACCTTAAAGATACTGTTCCATACCAGCCTCAGTAGCCAAAGGTAAGAAGAAGCTTCTCTCAAAAAAGATTTGTAGGTATAACTTTTGCATGATGGAGATTATGAACTAATACATAGGAAGTCCATAAAATTTTTAAATTCTTTTTAATGTTTATTTATTTTTAAGAGAGAGAGAGAAAGAGAGAGAGAGCAAGCAGGGAGGGGCAGAGAGGGAGACACAGAATCTGAAGCAGGCTCCAGGTTCCGAGCTGTCAGCATAGAGCCCGATGCAAGGCTCCGACTCACGAGACGTGAGATCTTGACCTGTGCCGAAGTCAGACAGCAAACAACTGAGCCACCCAGGGGCCCCTCCATGAACTTTTCGAAGGAGCTACATCACCTTAGAATGAAATGGACAGTAACTATATAAAACAAAAGGTGGCTTTTGGACCCTGAACAACCACAGGCAGGAAAGAATTTCAAATGGTTACTAAGTTGCAGAGATAGGTCAGTTCTTTTGGGGAAAAGAAGTTTTCAGAAGTGAAATCAATGACCAAAAGAAGCAGTCATGGCCCACAAAAAAACAGCCTCTAGACAGTAGGACTGCGTCCTAGTCAAGGAACTGCCAACATGTTCCCAGGCAGGGTTCAGAACTGCTGTGTCACCCTTATCCCTCTTTTTGAGCAGGAATATCTACTGCAATTAACATGTGCCTTTCCAATCCTGTAGGTTAATGGTGTAGGGGTATATAACTGTCTCTTCAGAGGTCTTTGGTTAAAGAACAATCACTCTCAAGAAACCATACCCAAGGAACCTCAACAGCATCTGGACCTGACTTAGATGATGAGATACTAAATTTTGAGCTGATGTCCTGGTGGGATTTGAAGTAGAGGTCTCTGAGGAGGAAGTTAGTGTATTTTGCATGTATTTTGGAAGTGGGAGGCATGTGAAGTGTGGCCAAAAAAAGGCAAACTATGACAAGAGTATTGTCCAGAGATAACCATAATAACATATCTCATCCTACATCTTTTCTTTCACATGTGACCTTGCCACTCTCCAATTAACAGGTGGAGTCTAATCCCCATCCCCACCATGTTCAGTGAAACATTGCTTTTAAATCCCAACTCACCGTGTAAGAAAGCCAACTACACAGAGACTCCCACGTTATAAGGAAGCTCAGGCCACATGAACATGCTTCATTTAACAGTCCCAGCTGAGATCTCACTCAACGGCCAGCATCAACTACCAGTCTAGTAAGTAAAGATACCTCTAGGTGATTCTAGTACCCCACCTTCAACTTGCCCCTGGCCAGAAAGTCTTCCCAACTGAGGCTCTAGACACTGTGGAATAAAAACAAAGCATTCTTGGTTTACCCTATCTGAATTACTGACCAATAAGATCTGTTGTTTTATATCATTAAGTTTTGAGGTGATCATATCACACAGCAATAGCATCAGAATAACTGATGGAAATGAGCCTGTAGAGGGGGAAATTAATAATGCAAGAAAAAGAGGGAGAAATACAATAGCAAAGTCCTTGAAGGCAAAAGGAAATAGGTTTCTCTACCCAAGTAGGAGAAGCCTTCGATGGGACACTGAGTTCATTCACTGTAAAATTTTTTAATGTTTATTTATTTTTAAGAGATTTATTTTTAATTCTCATTTCTTAGCAGTGATCAACTGTGATCAAAATGATAATCATTCCCGCCCTCTTAACCTACCCACCCATCTTCCTCTCAGACTGACTGTTCCTTCTCTGTCTCTTTTGCCAATTTCTCTTCTTTCACCCTGTAATTATGGGCAGTTTCCAAGGCTCAATGTCAGGTCCATTGCTCTTCTTTCTGAGCACTACAATTCCAGCCTGAAATGTCTCTACCAAGTACCAGTCATCTACTGTCTAGCTATCTATTTTCGCTTGACTATTTCATTGTTACCTCAAACTCAGCATCTCCAAGATCTAAGTCCAGCTGTCTGTATCTCTTCAACCAGCTACTAACACTTTCATACCTATTTCTGTCAGTACAGCCATTTAAAAAATTCTAGCTCTTTCTCCATCATAACTAGTTGAGTAATTTGGGACACATTTTTAAATCTCTCTGGGTCTCAGATTCCTAACGCACAAAATTCACAGACTAGCCCAGATGTTCTCAGATGTCCTGACATTCCAACACTCTTGAATTTCTTATGGCACTGAAGACCAAAACTTCAAAGTCATCTTTGATAAGTTGTCCTCACCCCTACCCCCCAACTCCACCACATCCTCCTTTCTTATCCAGTCTATAATGATGTCTTGTGTGACATCTCTCCAGTCCTATTTTCACTAAATCCAAATACTAGGCCTAAATTATCTTCCAAGCTCTACCACTGCTACTTCCAACTCATGCTATACCTGGCATTGGTGCCAGTCTGTTTTTCCTAAAATACTTCTTTTAGCAAGCTCTTTCTCAATCTAAACTTTTAAAGTTTCTCAGCTGCCTACAAGGCAAAGTTCATTCTTCTCATCCTAGCACTCAAAAGCATCTATATTCTACTTCCAAGCTACATTATCAACCTCATTTCTTACTACCCTGACACACAAACCTTCCTTTCAGTCAAGTTATCTTATGTACTGTTCTCTGAAAGTGTCATGCAGACTTTGCCTCTGTTTACCACCTATAAAAGGTCCTTCCTCTTAAACAAAATAAAATCCTGCCTAGTTTTGATTCTACTTCCCCTCCGGAGCCTTCCTTGCTCACTTCGACTCTAAGTGGTCTCAAATATCTATAACTTTTATTATTTATCTTCTCTTCCCAATTACATTTTAAGTTCTCAAAGAAAGGAATCTATTTTATCTTTCTTCATCTCTTTTGGACATAGCAAAGTGCCTTTTACATTGTAGGTATTAATAAATATTTGTTTGGTAACTGACTAGAGATCTTTTTTAACACACAGCATTTACTAAACACTCCCCATTGGCTCAGCACTGTGTGTGTGTTCCTCAAAGCATACACAATCAACCTGAGAAGATACGGTTAACACTAGGGATATAATTATCAAACAACCAAAGCATGATATATAATTATATTATGCAAAGATTCTCTATGACTAAAGAACAGTAGAAATATAGAAAGGAGAAAACTATGTTAGGGAGAAATAGTTTCAGAAACGAGGTAGAATTTTAACTGGGAGTACAGCCGTATTAATCGTAGTAATAATAATAGTGGTGATAAGCAATAGCACTGCTAGGAATTTACCCAAGGGATATAGAAATGCTGAGGCATAGGAGCACATGTACCCCAATGTTCATAGCAGCACTCTCAACAATAGCCAAAACATGGAAAGAGCCTAAGTGTCCATCAACGGATGAATGGATCAAGAAGATGTGGTTTGTCTATACGATGGAATACTACATGGCAATGAGAAAGAATGAAATCTGGCCATGTGTAGCAACATGGATGGACCTTGAGGGTGTTATGCTGAGCAAAATAAGTCAGGCAGAGAAGGACAAATATATGTTTGCACGTATAGGAGGATTAGGAGGAACTTAACTGAGGAGCAAGGGGGAGAAGAAGGGGGGAAATGGTGGGGGAAAGGGAGAGAGGCAAACCATGAGAGACTCTTGAATGCTGACAAAAACTGAGGACTGATGGATGGGGGGGGATGGGCACGGAGAAGGGCACTTGTGGGGATGAGCACTGGGTGTTATATGGAAACCAACTTCACAATAAACTATTTGTAAAAAAAAAAAAAATAACAATAATAATAGTGGTGATAAGTAATTATAATAATAAAAGCTAAAACTTACAGGGTACTTAATGTGCCAGGCACTAACTAGCCTTGAGGACTTTTCCTGTATTAATTCACTTCTTTCTCACTACAACCCTATGGAAAAAGTACCAGAGTCATTCTCATTTTTTTCACATGAGACTGAGGCCTTGCTTAGTTATTCCATACCTAGTGAGTAATGCAAACAGATATAGACTTGGGCTTGGTGGAAGAAGGATGGAAAACATAAATGAAAGTTAAAAGATGAAATAAGGATATTATTAGAGAATATGGAAAGCAGCTTGAAACACTACAGCAGAGAATGCCTGTTGAGGGTCCTTAGACTAAAGGCTGAAAAAACAGGGCAGGGAGTAATGACAGAGTAAAGTGAAAGCCAGGAAGAGGAAGTTAAATTTAATAGGTAGAAAGTGGGAAGTCACTAAAGATTTGGGGACAAAGAAATGCCACAATAAGGAGTATTGGTGATACTACTATTGTGGATAAACAAAAGAAAGAGAAGCTGGACTTTGAGAGGTTGATATGACTTTCGATATTCTAGGCTGAAGAAACAAGTCCTGGGATTCAGGTGGTAAAGTGAAGTAAGCAGAGATCTAAGGGACAAAAGAAACATGGACAGGACATGTTGAATAGGTTAATACAAGAGGTAAATGAAAGAGGCAGTTTAATGATGCCTAATTAAAGCCTAGATGACCAAGAGAGAAGGAAATTACAAAGGGCTATAAAATGAAGATTTTTCATTTGGGGCATGGTGAGTTTAAGAAGACAAGACAACCTCCATTGGTTACGCGTCAACTCTTAATTTCAGCTCAGGTCATGATCTCGAGGTTTGTGAAATCGAGCCCGCATCAGGCTCTACTCTAAGAGCATGGAGACTGCTTGGGATTCTATCTCACCCTCGCTTTCTGCCTCTCCCACACTTGTGCTTTCTTTCTCTCTCTCAGAATAAATAAATAAACATCAAAAAAAGAAAACGTCAATGACAATCAAAAATATAGCACAAGAGGAGGATGAGCACTGGTTGTTATATGAAAGCCAACTTGACAATAAACTATTTGTTATAAAATAAAATAAAAATATTAGCACAAGAGCAGGACTAGAAAAACCACGAAGTGACTAGAATGACAAATAAGCAATAGGATTAGTTTTAAAATGAAAAAACCTGGAAGAAGCTATAAAGATATTAAATACAAGAGAAAATATGCTAAGCCATAATCAGCTGGTACTAGCTGTGTATCAATAATTTTAATCAATAAGTACATCAACACTTTTGGTGGGGAAGGGAAACAATTAGTGACCAACACTTTAAAATGCAGTTTTTCCATTTTAAAAGACTGTTGTGTGTATGAGAAAACCCAACCAAAAGCTAAGGCAAAGGTTCCCAAACTTTCCTCCATTCAGGAAGTTCTCAGTCTTAGTAATATTTTCTCTGCAACCCTTAGGCCAAAAGAAATACTTCAGTAGGTAGACTCAAACCATTTAATGTCCTCACAACTCAAAAATGCTTGTTTGGCCTTGTACAACTTCTTGGAATCAAACTGGACGACATCACACTCTCATTTCCTCTATCACATTGATTCTCATACAGTAGCTGCTTTTTATGAAAGCAACCTCTAAAAAAACAGCTGTACACTGTAGGACATTTTAGGACATTGTAGAAAGGGCTGTGTCGATTTAACGTTGAGACTGTGAACTACCTCAAACTAATAGTTCAAGCCTGAGTTCGTTCACTGGTACTCTGGGGCACCTCGGCACACAGTTTGGGAAACTGGGAGCAAAGGCAAAAGGCCTAAACAGTGGGGGCGGAGGGGTGAGGGGGGGGATGTGATAGGGAAGGAGAAGAAAGTTCTTAGCACAGTTAACCACAAGAGGGCAGCACAATAGTGGGGAGAGCCGGCACAATGGTGGGGCGGAGGGGAGGGTGTGACAAGGAGAGATAAGAGTTAACCTTTCCATAAAAAGGCTCTAAGACCTGTTAACCAGTTCAAGGCCTAAAAGTCCTTTTTCTCCTTCTAGTAAAGAGGAAGAAACACCGGTCCCTGGCAGACCACCTTACGCACAGTGATCCTGCCTTTCTCGAATCTCCTCTGCCCGCCCAGCCATGACAGCAGCCGAGACTTTCAAGTAGCCAAGCCTTGTACTATTTTGTAGGCACGTCCTTACTGAACCGTCACCACAACCTTTTAAGAAAAGTGGGGCCCAGGGGCGCCTGGGTGGCTTAGTCGGTTAAGCGTCCGACTTTCGCTTAGGTCATGATCTCGCAGTTCATGGGTT